>NC_135858.1:10965882-11060882 GCF_031162955.1 Sander vitreus
AAGCATAAAATACATGAATAAAAAGATTAAGCAAGCCCTTAAGATAAGTTTTATCAAATTTATGTTTCCATTACTTATTTTTCAAGGAATATAAATGCAATGCAACATTAATCATGCATACTTGAGGATCTTTCTGTGAAGTGCAGCTCTTTTTTTCTTCATCTAAAATATACCCTTCTGTCCTTTGCTTATTTCTCCCTGTGTGATATGTCGTTGAACTCCATGTAATTGTGTGCCCTGTGAAAGGTAACAGAACGCTAGTCAGGGAGAGAAAAGGAATCAATATCCTGATGAAGTCTGAGAGGATTATAATGTCACTTCCTCTAAATACAGCTCAAACTACAGCGTATAGCCACACATGCAGTGCGCCAACATGTCCACAAACATCTCCTGTCCCCAAATGCATCAGCTGAGCTACTGTCAGAAACATAAAAATACAAGAAATAATAATAAAAATTTAAAAAAACAGAGAGACTGAGAGGGAGAGGTCTATTAAGTGCTGTGGTTTTCTATTAAACTCTAGTGGAGGCGGGGGAGAAAAGGGGAAGAGGAGTTCACATTATCTAAGAGAATTCCAATTAACACTCTCCCCCTCAGTAATTAGCTACTAAAATAGCTAGCAAAAAAAAACCAACCCTGACGCCACCGCGCTGCCTAATTAATTCTCAAATCGAGAGCATCTGATGCAGAAAAGAATCTGATAGTGTAGATGGCAGACAGACTGGTCAGAATAAACCATGAGAACTACTGATTAAGTGTAAAGAAAAAACAAAACAAAAAGTGTCCTTATGAGCTCAGCTTTTTTTGATCATGTTCATGTCTTCAATATTTAAAAAAACAAACAAAAAAAAAACACTGTAGTAGACTTACTGTAACAGAACTAGATTTGAGTAACAGAATTTAATTTGTAGATACTTTTAATCACAGACAAAAGCAAATGCCATTTATTTACCTCAATGAGGGGGAAAAACGTTAAAGAAGTGAGATAAAAAATAGAGATATAAAACATACTGAGCAGATCTAGGCCAAATAAAATTAAAAGAATGAGGGAGGGAAATCTGAAGTGAGGGACATAGCCAAAAAAGCAGATATCTTTTAGCCGTCTGCCGCTCATTTGCTCCTTCGCTGGTCAGTTCTTCCACTGTTTAATGCAAACAGAACTCGCTCTTTTTCCAAATCCTTTCTTTTTAACAGTGGCTTCTTGGCCTCTGCAGTAACGTCAGCACTGCGTCTATTAAAACAGCATGTGTCCCAGACTGCTACACACACACACACACACACACACACACACACACACACACACACACACACATAGAAACACACATAGCTTTGCACTTGGACTTTTTTTTGGTAAACTTTGAACCTCTTTCCATGAAGTGACATCTGAGTCATGGGGGTTAAGGTGTACTGAAAATTTTTACACAAATTGCCGTGCACACAGCGATGTAAAGTAGATAAAACATATACAAACGTACAATCAGAGGTAGGTATCATTAAGTCATCTATCTGCGTCTCCTATCAGTGACCAGTGCTGATGGATAACAAGACAGAGATAAACTCAATCAGCCAACAACCCACCTGGCCACAAGGTGGGCCGTAAAATCCCACTCTAATAATACCAGCCTTATGTATCTGCTTTTCAATAAGCACATGGCCGCCTGTTTCAATTAGACCTCTAACACACACACATACTCACACACAGCACACACGCACCTACATACACACATACTCACACACACACAGAGCTTATGCTTTTAATATATTGAGATACCCATCAGGTACATTTTACACAGCTTTTCACAGGCGCCCCCCCCACACACACACACACACACACACACACAAACTACAGTAAGTCAAACACACACAATGGCACATTATAAAAAAACACGCTGCCACACGCTGATCTGTATCTGGACAAGTCAAACTGTGATAAAGTCATTCTTCAACTACAGCAATCGATGGAAGTAATTTATTTACCTCACCAGGCAATTTCTGCTCTGTCTTCAGAAAAAGAAGGAGAGAGGGAAGGAGAGAGAGATAGAGAGACAGGGGGAGATTTGGCAAGCATGTGTGAGTGGTGTGTAAATTAATCTAACAGCAGTGAGATCCAGAGCCATGTATAAGTCCATAAAACAAGAGGAGGTTAAAGCAGCTCACATCATACACACACACATCAGGCAAAGGTCCAACACCAAAACCACTTCTTCCAGAGAGAGAAGAAACGTGAAACGTCATCTAGGTTCCATTAATGTGATGTGCTATCCCTGGATGCCACTAAAAAAGAGGGGAAAAAAGAACAGTTAAGAGTCCTTTCTCCTCTTTTTTCTTTCTTTCTTTCTTTCTTTCTTTCTTTCTTTCTTTCTATCTCTCCATTCAAAAGCAACACACACTGGCGAGAGGCCTGTCCACGGTCCTTAACTTTAACTCAATGAAATAAAAGGCACTTAACTAAGCCTCAATGATCGATACAAACACTGCTGCTGGCTGGTGCTCGAACACACACATGCAGACACACACTTATCCCACCTCCTCAGATGCTCATGCATATGCATGTCCATTGTGATTTATGCATCATGGCGGGGGTGTGAGCCTATCTGAGAGCAAGGCCAACACACAGGTCAGCTCATTTGTAAATCAGTTGCCTATTTATGGATGTGTACGCGTGACTGTTTGTGTGTGTATGTGCAAATGTGTAGCTGTTTGTGCCTATAAATCTGTGTGACTGTGCGTATGGGTAGAGGTCAGTGTTTTAAACAGGCTCATAATCACTGTAGCGCCTTCATTCATTATATTTATTGAGCTTTTGCTCCTGGTGTGTGTAAGTCACACAAGTTCTACACTATGGGTTGCAGTCTATTCAGTGTGTGTGTGTGTGTGTGTGTGTGTGTGTGTGTGTGTGTGTGTGTGTGTGTGTGTGTGTGTGTGTGTGTGTGTGTGTGTGTGTGTTCCAAGTCATGTCCGCTGAGTCCTGCTGACTATTTCTGCCAACCGGCGCTCTGACCCTGCTTTTTGCAGCAGGAAGTCGCCCAACTTTCTGACCTCTCTTATTATTCCCAGGAAAGGTTAGGGGAAAGCCTTTAGAAAAACGCCTTCCCATCAGAGTGGCTGTCAGTTAATGGGGTCCCCATAGTCTCTTCTGTCCTTTGCACTGGATTATGGGTAAAAAAAAATAAGACAAGATCTACACCCGAAGAGGTGTTGGGGGTTAAACATACGTTAATTTGTGGCATAATCTGAGAATTTAGCTTTCTTCACACACAAAGTGAAGAAAACAGTGTGTACTCCTTTGTGGAAATTCAGTGGTGTTGCTCCACCCTCCTCCCACCTCCTCTGAACAACAGATTTGGGCTAATAGGGCAGCTGCTTGTCCCCCCCCTCCCCTAAAGCCCCACTATGCTGCTCCCTCTGCAACCCTTCCACCCCATCTCCCTTCCCAAAAAAAAGCTCAGAAGGAAGCCTGTTGTTTTCAACTTGTTTTTGACATGGCTTTGAATGGAAAAGTTCCAACTGCTCATCCCAGAAAAAAGTTGAATTTAATTGGTTCAGTATTTTCCTTAAGTGTTGCTTCCAGATCATTTAAATGATAGCAATGAAAGAAATAAACATCTAGCTGTACGTACGTCTTTCCTTTCTTTGGTTTTGCTACGTTGTCAACACAAGCAACCGTATCCCGGAAATAAACTCTGCATCAGGCCGGCCAGCCAGCAACCCTGATTTCTAACAACATCACTCACACACACAACAGTTTATACTCTCCACAATGCAAAAAATATCATTTGGAAAGCAAGTGTCTTAATATACAAAAAAGGAAATATTAAAATATTGCAAGCCATTGCAACACCAAAAAATAATACCAGGGGAAATGCTACGGAGACAAAAAAAACAACAACCCTCAAACACAATCAATCCCTTGTGGTGTGTGCAAGTGAGCTCATAGAGATGTTTCAATGGATTGAAAACTGCGAGTATGTGCCAAATCACATAAGACAGCAGGGTCTGACCTCTATGTGTGTTCATTTGTGTTTGTTTGTGTGTGAGTGTGAGTGGTGCCCATGTGTGTAACTGGAGCCAAACTGTAAGCCATATGCCATTCTCCCACTGCACCCTCCCCCCCTCCCCAACCAGACACACACACACACACACTCGCACATATGCACTCATAAACACGCTTACATGTACACACACACATGCTTCCCTGTTTAAAAAAAATGCCCCTCCACTTCATTAGGAAAGTAAACACAAGTGCTGTCTGAAGTGGCTAATTAGAGACTAATTACTCCCTGCTCGTTACTAATGCAAATTAGATTATGCTGCTTAACTTCCTCGTGTCCACAACGCTGCTGTTAATTGAGGCCTTTTGAAATTAAATTACCCGCTAATTAGCATATCAAAACCATTAATTCTGAGCAAGGACGGGGAAAAAACAACAACAAATGGCAAGTTTTGCTAATGCGTTTTGCTAATTGAATATGTACGCTCAATACAGGGGTTTGTGCCAGGAATACCTATTCAGCTGATGAGCGTGCACATGCATTTTGTGTATGCGTGTGTGCGCATGTGTGTGTAAGCAGCGAGACAGAAACACCATGCATCGTCATAAGAGCAGCATATAATTAAAGAAACCATTCCATCTCTCCAAATGCTTTGTCAATATTTCCCTCTGAACGCACAACTCCACTGATGTTCAGCATGCGGGCAGCGAGGGATACAGCAGAGACTCCGAGAGAAAGGAGTGTGAGAGGGGATGGATATTCATCTCATGAGAGGCAAAAGAGCCACTGTATGTGAATGTGGAGTGTGTGTGCTGCAGTGGTATGTGAGGGGGTTTAGCGTTTGTCCAGGCTGTAAGGCTTCTTTGAAGTAAGGAACTCTGCCTCTCAGCTGCTCTCCTAAAGCCCCGGACCCCCCGCCAGCTCTTTCTGTGCAGCCCCCCCTCTCTTTAACTGCCCCTTCTTCACCTCCGCTACAATACCTGTCCAATTAGGGAAACACACACGCACATACATACACAATCCACTTTTTATGGCCACTAGCAGTGAACAGCCCAATCTTTCCTTCAATCAAAGCTGAATCTATTTTCTCTCTCTCTCTCTCTTCTAACTGAATAGATGATTTGAAACTTTGTGGATTAGAAATGGTGAGCATAATAATGGCCAGGCCTACCTGCTTATGAATAAGAGAGGACGCACACAGAGAAGCCAGGAGCTATTAGCTACTTTAATCTGCTGACGAAATAAAAGAATCATACATCTAAAGATCCATCTCAGCTTTGCATGTAAAACCAGCAGAAATAATGTCATTCTGAACAACTCCCCTTTCCCTATTCCAAAATATCTATCCAATCAGGGTGCGTGAAAAGCCCCATTCAGGTTGGCCCTTATAAAAGTTTCATCTTATTACACTTTCCAACTTCTCATTTCATTATCCCTATAATGGCAGATGAAAACCCAAATGGTAAAATTGAGAGGTAGCCATACAAAAAAATTAAATAACCATGATAATTAGATGTAAAGATATTATAATTCCTTTAACAGGATGCATAGAAACTGCTGCTCAACAATATTTGCCCTAATTGCTAGAATTATCATATTAACCAGTTACCATTTGAGTAAGTTGATTAAAAAATTGATTATTCGTCTATTTCTTTTAGGAGTTTCTTAATCAAAATCTTACATCCTTGAAAAATTAATTTGAAGCCGTTTCTTATCAGTTAATTAAATCGGGTTGGAAGTCATTTTTTCTGCGCGGCATGATTAGAACGGTTCTGTTCTCTTCTGTTCAGACACCATGACGTTAGAGGGGGAACTTTTCACTGTCTCATCAAACATTCACAACCACAAGAATAGGACTTCTTTGAAGGGCCCACCGCCTTTTTTTTTCTTCCAAACCTCTGCCTTTCTGATGAATTGTGCTATACCCAATAGATCTTTCTTTCTCGTTAACACATTCTCATTAACGGACAGAGAAAGCGAAAGGAGAGGGGAGGGGGAGAGAAAAAGGAGAGCGGTGAGGAGAGGCAGAAGGGAGTAAGGGAGGGGGGACCAGAGGTGGGAAAAACAGAACCCATGGCAGAGATAAAGTCAAAGGAAGAAATTAATACAGTGACACATTTGAGTACACAATGAAGAAAATTAAATATAAAGCCAACACACACATACAACGTTGCCTGGGTGACAGCCTTGGTATGGTCTGAGCTGAGACTAAACAACTAAGCCAGAAGCTAAAACAAGACCTGCTGTTACTACAGGGACAAAATGTCTATCTGACCAAAAACTGTTCTCCCGCAGTCATTGTTTTATTTTGGTATACTACTTGCCAAATACTTTTTTCCATCTAAATATTTTTATTTTGGAAAACAGTATGTGAAAATTGATTTTCCATATATATATATATATATATATATATATATATATATATATATATATATATATATATATATATATACTGTATATAATAGATTTTACTTCGTTTTGTATTAATTCAAATTTGCAGCTTTAAAAACTACACATCAGAGGGTGACTTCACCTCAGAAAACTAGTTTTCTATTTCTGGAAGAAGACTAATTATAAAGCTCTGCCCATGGGAAAGAAAAGCCCCTCTTGAAGGAGAGAGGGAGGCAGAGAGTCCATTCAGCACTGGCATCAGTGGAATATAAGTTTGTCTCTCTCCACTTCAGCGAGCAGCAGAGCAGAACCAAACAGATACAGTGTGCTCCACTCATCTGTCCATCCCCGACTCCTCGGGGAGGTATGGGAGGAATGGAGGGGAGGGAGGGGGTTCAAAAGGGGAATCAGTGAGGGTGAAGAGCAGTATGGTGAGTCTCTCTGATTGGATAATGAATAGAATGATTATTAGAGCCCAGCTAGTAAAGTTACGCAGAACTCTCAGCTCGTCATCAGCCAATCAACACGCTCCCTCATCAACCAGTCAAACCCTAACCCAAGAGGGTGTAGCGGGGGAGGTAAGCGGGGCTTTTCTATTTTCTCTTCCATCTGCCTCTCTCCCCCTTTTTCTCTGTCACTTTTTCTCTTACAACACGTCACCCTGTCTTCGGTACAGCTGCCCTCATCTTTCTCCGTGGGAGACAGAGAATTCTCAAAGCCACAATTACCGCACAGAACTATCAATTTCCCCTTCAATTAACCCTGTGGGAAGAGAGGGGACAAGGGAGAAAGAGAGAGCAGAGAAGGGGATGAGAGATTCAAATTTGGGATGAGAAGAGCCACCTCGGTCCGCTCCTCCTCCCCCTAGGGTGCAGTCATGTGTTTGGGCGGAGGAGGGAGAGAATTACACCTCCTCTGGATGAACTTGCCCCTGCCACTGGAGGTCAAACAAGTTACTGTACAGCACAGTCCCCCTATCCTCATTACCAGCAGAAAGGCCCAGCCACTGCTCCACTAATGCAGACTGTATGTTAATAACCAGCGTTCAAATCACAGCGCAGAGAGGCCGACAGCTAAGAGACACAGAGGCAGAGCGGCGAGGATGGAGGGAAAGAGAGGGGAGAGAAAAGGGGTTAAGGGGAGAGGGGGGAGGGATAAGGAGGGGAGCCTGGAGTTGTGTTTCTTAGATCAGCGACTAAGGGCCTGTGCGCTGTAACAACGGACAACTGTGACGGCATGCCTGCTCTCTGTGCTCTGTTCCCCTCTCCTCCTCCTCTTTGCTTTCCAACTTCCCTTCCCACCTCCTCCTACTCCTCCCTCCACCCTCCACCCTCTCTCTGAGCAAACCCCCTGGGGGAGCCGCTCAAACCAAACCCAGCCTTCAGCAAAGTTTTGCAGGCAAACTTTTCACAAAGCCCCCAGAAGCTGTACGCCTGCCTGACACCACGAAGCATGCCAGGGTTTCATTGCCACTCACCCTCCCTCCTGTCCCCTTTTTTTGTACTTTAGTCCTTCGTTCCTCCCTCAGTCCCCTCCCTCGTTTATGCTGACTACTTTCCGAGGCTAATGCACTGTTCCTGACTGACCTTTAGACAATGGAAACCTGCAGCAGCAGAAGTTGCCGATTAGGGCTACAGGTTGCATACGGCAGTGCTGACCTTCACTGGGCAAATGGGCATTGTGGCGTCTGCTAATCAACAACCCAATCGCCGCCTTTCAACCTGGTAATAAATGCCCTTAGTCCTTGAAGAAAATATTCTGTTTTCTCCATTACTTGCTGTTTGTTCTTCAACAGAAAGTCTCATTGAAATAGTAGAAATCAGTTCATTTGTAGTTTTTGTCAGAGAATGTGGCTAAAATCTGTCTGTTTTCGCACTGTGAGGCACAATCTTTATGTCCAGGGACAAGCAGGTGTGTTGACACAAAATGCACTGAACAAAAAGTTCTCACACTGAATACAATTCTTTGAAAGAGTAAAAGTTTACAAATCAAAATTATTAGGAATATGTGTGAATGCACTACAGTAATAGTTTCCTGCCTCTCCTACATGACATTTGTGTGCAAAATACTTGCAAAAACACTACAAAAATGATGTTTGAAATTTCTCTTTGAATCTTACAATAGAATAAAAAAAATGTTTGTCCTTTTACGACACACTCACAATACATACAGCTTCTCAGAGACTGTTGAGAGAGCTACTGTATTGATTGACCTTGCATTGAGTCTTGTCTTTTCAGTCATACGAAAAAAATGATTCCTATTGAAATGGTGCCTGAGAACAGAATGTTGGAGGTAAACTGTGATGACAGCCTGGATGTAATGAAGAGGCTGGGGGAACACAGAGCCATGATAATTAGAGACAACAGGCATGACAGGGAGAGAGGGGGGGGGGGAGTAGATGGACAGGAGAAAGTGCAAAAGAAGAGGAGAAAAGAGAGACAGCGAGTGTTGAGTCCTTTACAGTGAGTGACTATTGGAGCTACGACAGGGAAAAGAACACTTTCCGACCAACCACGGACCAGAAATGAAGGAAGCCCTGGCAACTGCAGGCACGCATGCTGTGTGTATGCGTGCAGCCTTATGAGTGATCTTTCTCGATACATTTAAATAAAATTAAGTAAAAATAAAAATAAAAAAAGATACTATTTTCTTTTTGTATGTCTTGTAATAAGTAGACCAAAATTGTCCAGGAGGAAAGCGGTCTGTGTTTAAAACAGTGTTGTGCCTTTGTAGATACAGTGGAAGAGTGAGAATGTGACAGCATTATTTGAATGTTTTTCTCTTTTAATCCGGGAAAAAGTTCTTTTAATTAATTGTTGAAAGAAAAAAGATGAGCATTTTCTTTTCTTTCTTTTTTTTTTATTTGACTTGATGTATTGAAGTTGAAAATGAAAAACTTTTCTGTAATTAACATGACATGTGATAACAGTAAATATATTTGAACTGTATCATATGCAGCCTGTTAGAATAATTACCTTGGCTTAAACGGTGAACCAATAATCTAAATACTGAAAGACAATACTACTCTCTTCACTATTTTTCCTACTCTTGTATTCTTGTTTTTCAGTGCTCTCTGCCTTCCTTTCCTCTCACCCCCTGACCAGCATTCTGCCGGCAAACAGCTAACACTGCTTCAAAGGCCAACAGCCCACAATGCAAACACACACACACACACACACTCTGCCTTCTCTCTCCTCAGGAACATGAGAGCTGGCTCTAATTCACAGGCTGGTAAAGCTGTGGTGGACAGCAGTCTTGATCTGGCAGGATTACGCTACTTTTATTTCCCCGAGAGTCATGGGGAGAGGGGTATGGGGGGGGGACTAAAATCCTTGTACAAATGTCAGACAACGACCGGTGACCAGGGGCTGCAACGATACACACTCACACACATACACATGCAAGCTCACACACTCATAAACGCTGCTGAAAAAGCCCAAAGTGCCACCCAGAGAAGAGACTCATCACTCTCGGTCTCATCAGTCTGAGAAAGAAGGGATGGGGGGGGGGCAAGAAGGGAGCCAAGCATGAGGAGGAGGGAGCGAGGGAAGGACGGAGGGAGTAAAAGAGTGAGGGAGTGTGGGGGGGTGGGGGGGATTACACAATTATTCAGATAACAGCTGGGTATAATCTAGTGGCAGATGTCTCCCGGTCAACAATGCCCACCACACACAGGCGTGCATGTGTATGCACACACACACTAACAGAGTTTCAATGCCCAGCGAGCAGCCACAGAGTGAAATAAACAGCCACTGATGAAACAGCACCAACTACTTAACAACACAGCTTTCGTATCGCTCTGTCTGGGAACATTATTTTTTTTTTTTAAATCAGTGTTTGACGCAGATGAAACAATCTATAAAAAATAATGACACAGAGCCTGTTTTCCCCTCAACAAGGAAAGGTCTAAAAAATACACACAAGTTGGGAAAGCAACGACCTGTTTGCTTTTCTTCTCCTCTGACAGCCGTCTGAAAAACAGAACCTAAAACCTGAGGAATTCCGTCCGAGGAGGAGAGAGTTGGAGGGTCACCGGTTGATTGACAGTTAATTGTTGTTGCACACACGCACGCACGCGCACACACACACACACACACACACACACACACACACACACACACACACACACACACACACACACACACACATGCAGAGCAGCATCCCTCTGGTCTGTGAGCGATCTCCAAGACTCCCGATAGTGGCTCTAGCAGGCACCCTCCTCCCCTCCCCTCTCTGAAAGGGCACTATAGAAGCCATAGAGTCTGCACCCCACTGGGCAAAGCCTGTACAGTCTCTGCACCTTGAGGGCCACAGCAGGAGGAAGAAGACGAAAGAGAGGAGAACAGACGTTGACAAGACAGAGACAAAGAGAGCATGTGGTCCTTTTCCATGGGCAAGATGTTATTCATCATATATACTCTAAAAAAGATCTCTGACTGTTTCTGTTCAAGAAGTTTTTGGGAAACTTAATTCCCAAGCGAACAAATCTTCATGTGAGGTTAAGCGTAGTAGAGGAGGAAGGGCGGCCCAATGCAAGTGGTGAGAGCGAGTTCTGTCAATCCGTCAACCCAGGCAGCCTATTGTGATTTGGTTTAACACTGGTTAACAGCTCGTCCTGTCAGGGGATGGATCATCCCACGGCGCCTCACATGCTAATAGCTTAAGTAGGCATCCCATGTCCCCCGGAACTAATACCATAAATACTAATACCATAAAAGAGCAGTGCACGCCAACTTTCCAGCCTCACTTTCGCCTGCGTTAGCCAACATCCCGATACTTTACGGATTAGAAAACATAATGAGATGCATTTAAATAGTTATTACCTCCCCGGTCCAGAATGGCAGGGAACAGGGACAATGGGCAAATACTGCATTGCTAATTTTCTTATCATCATATGTTAATGTAAACTCATCCTGGCTGAAGAAATATGAATATTCTGATGTAAATCAAAAACTACAAAATACTAAAATAAATCAGATTAATGGTAGATCTGATAACTGCAGAAATGACATGAGCAAAGAAATCGAAATATGAGAGTTTTTATTTGTCATCAGGTACTCGTAAAAGAATAACATGTAAAACTCATTTGAGTTCAATCAGGTTAGTTTATGGACCTGGATATTAATCCCTGTGCGCTCCTCCTCCTCTGGGAATCTCAGCATTTTATCGGGGCGCTCACTTATCCGCTCTGCAGATTTTTACCGCCGCAGCACCACGGACAAACGAGCACTCGAGAGCTGTGTAACGTTTCTCTACAGTCAGATGGTTTATGAAATGTGCAAAGTGCGTCTGTGTGTGTGTATCCATAACATTCTGAGTCTTGCGCTTCACAGCTGTCACCTACCCTTCACAGCCATCCTTTCAATACACATTAAAGCAGTGCTGCAGAAAGTTTAGTCACATTGTTGTTCTGAGCGAAGCTTTCCACTGATCTGCTCCCTCGGTTCCCCCGCTCGATTGACGGCTGCCCTGTCAGTTTGTCACAGCGCTTTAGAAAACACCAACGGCTCTCTGATGAAGTGCTTACAAAAGGTCATAGGGTGGAGGCAGCGGAGGGGAGGGCAGCCGACTACTGAGAGAGAGGGAGGCAAGGAAGAAGGAAAGGGAGACAGGACAGAGTGAAGGAAAATCCATAACACAAATACAGCTGTCAGAAGCAATGCAGAGTTAGCAGGGGACACAGCGACCGATGAGTTTTTTTTTTTTTTTTATGAAGATGCTCTGCTCGAACACAACAGGCCTTCTCCCACTTTCTACACAAAACACTGCTGTTTTATATATATGCTTCCGCCGACCATCTCGTGTGCTCTACCTGGCTGTGCCACTGACCTATAATGATCCTGTGTGACTCTGTCTGTGAAATCAAACTTGATAGCTCCAACTGCCTTACTTCACGATCTGTGCTCTCATTTTCCCCAGACTCCACAGCCTCAGCCCTCTCTTTCAGCTCCAGCCATGGCCTCAGGTGCCAAGCGTACTCTGGAGAGGCTGATCTAATGCTTCCTCAGCTCGTTTCCCTCGCTTCTACCAGCCTTTCACTCATATGTTCTATTTCTCTCTCCGTCCCTTTCTTGCTTCCATTTCCCCCCCTGTGCCCATAGGAAACCGTCTCTTCCGCTCTGAGCTGTTGGGTCACTCCTTCCCCACATCCATCAGCTGTTAATGGGCCGGTGCTCTGTGGAGCTGCAGAAACATCTCTAAGCCCCCCCCACACACACACACATACACACACACACACACATAGAAAAACTAATCTGAAATGCATGGACATGTTAATGACTACAGGCTAAACCACTGTGTCAAGCAAAATGATTACCTTATCAATCAGAGGGAGAAAAGTGCGTACATTTTAAAGAATGAAGTTGGGACTACGAGCGGGGCTGCTGTCACCACATATGCAATGACAGCTCTTTTAAAGGACACAAAAGGAAGAAAAGGCAACAAAAGACAACAACTGCTCCCTCTCACAGGTGGTCAACTTCCTAAAGACCGCTTAAATGCATCTTCCCGCTTTCCAACTCTGGTGTACTGCAACTTCCCTGCGCGACACCGCCTTCTGACCCATCACAGAAACACATCTCATCTTTGAAAAATGTGTGGGATTTATTATATGCGCACACACACACACACACACACACACACAGACAGACAGACAGACAGACACACACACTCACACAATTATTCTGCCCTCAACTTCTCCTAAATAACAGGTTCAATTAGAACCACATGTATAATCAGGCCTCAGTCTAAAGCAATGTGGCGGCACTTTCACTGTGCAGTCAATCACTTCACAACCAGAGCACTTCCCCACATGCTGCCTGCCCATAAGGAATAACACCTTCATTTATTCCATTAATTTGTCAATTATATTTCATTAACATATCTTTAAAGCGGTAGTAGTGGTACTCGGTGATTGCATATGGAGACGTGTAGCTTTTCGTTTTTCTATCTTTTTATATCACAAAAAATTGAACAGTTTTATTCCATAAAAATTGGAGATATACTAAATTTAAATGTTTCATTTAAACACATAATTACACAGTTTCCACATTTAAAAGCCCAAAACATGTTCAGCTCAAATGCGCACACCCAGCAATAACGGCAGCTTCAGGACACTGGACACTTGAAATAATTCCATTTAAAAACATGCTTTCGCTCCCTGCACAGTAACATTTTTTTGCTTTCTCAAACCCCTTCGAAAGGATATTGAAAATTTAACCATTTCAGCTTTTTAAGCAGGTAGTGCACTAAGTGCTGCAATAGAAGTAAACCTGTGAGTATCTATCACGGGTCAAATCCTACATGTATAGCAGAGTTGTATACGGGTGCTCTTCAACATCACTTTGGAGCCAAAAGCCCACTCAGACTTGTAGGCTAGGGATAGCAGGAGGGCTTTAATGAGGAAAGCGCGAAAGATGGAGAGACGGACAGGCGAGCCATCAATGCTACCGACGCACAGGACATTTAAAACTTCAAATACTGTCCATTTCCACTCAAGCAGGACAGGTGAACTGAGAAAAAAGCACTCTTGTACACACACACTCCCGCACTCAGATATATACACTTTTCCACACATACATTCACACGTGCTCATGCTGGAGGTAAGGACTCTCTGAGTGAGTTTATGGACTAACACAATCATGTTGCTGGCTTTTAATCCTGCTTGAAAGGGTTTTAAAGCGCATGAGATTCACAGCCATTATTGCCCATCTCTAGACGGTCTCATACATGCGCTAGAGTCACACACCAACACACTGTCACACACACAGGACCAAGCTAAAAATCAGCATTTAAGTAATGTGTCAGTAAGCATAACAAAAACAATTGTCTGCTGTAGAACAGAGTCTAAAACTGATAAAAATCAGCAGTACACGAGCGACTTTTACAAACAATGAAACAAAACAGGACATGAAAAAGACACAGCTGTCGAGAGGAGGGGGAAAAAAAGCAACGAAGGAAAAGTGTTGAGGCAAGTCAGATGAAAAAAGGTGGCAACGCTGAGGCAAACACAGACACCGACGACGCACAAGAGCCAACAGAGAGTAGAGAGAGTGGACATGTCTCTGACACCTCTAGCTTCCTGCACACATATAGGCCTACTCTTTTTAACCCAAATAACTCCTTTTGGCCTCTCAAATACTTTTTTGTATCATTGTCTCCCATTATATTTCCATGAAAGCCTGTCACTGATGTGACCAATGAGCAAAGCGTATCATAGAAATGACAACTTCACAGTGAGTTTACATACTGTTGGTAAATGCTGCAGTGTTTAAGTAGAAATAGTTTTTTTAGTAGAAATAATAAAATATATCCTTTATCCTTCAGCAGTGTCTTGCTGTTCTCCCTGAGCCCCATTGTAGGTTCATTTTGAAAGGGGTTATCAGTCAGGCAATTTGAAATAAAAATGTACTAATCACTCAATTGTTCAGTAATCTGTATTTTGTTGGAAATTGTATACCTACGACTCCAAACATCACTGTTTTACAGTAACTGAGACAGCTCAGCTGCCGAGCATTCACTGTGCCAGAGAGAAATGAAGCAGCTGAAGGAACATGTAGCTACAATAAAAATAAAAAAAATGTTTTTATTTTTTTTATTTTTTCCCTCATATTTCTGGGAAATCATTTCAGTAAATAGAGCATATGGAAACAATATTATCTGAGATAGCATTGACGATTGTTGTCAGCATACACTTGTGTAAATAACTGTCACACTATTAAAATGGTTCAGGTGTGCTGATATGCAAATTAAATACATTCAGCTTCTTATGTCTGCTAAAATTAACAAATGAACCATCTAAAAATTCTGATCACATTTTGTTGATTTTAACAAACCGCAGCATGAAGCTGTGTGAACACTAAAGACATGAATGTGCAGATTTGTTGGAAGGCTACAACTCAATGTCTAGGTGAAATAAACTTTTTTATTTTTTTTATTTTTTTTATTCTAATTCTGCACACACTTTAGGCTACACCAGGGGCTCCGAGCCACCGCAAAATACCTGCTTTCCTGTCTGACACCAGAAATGTGGTCATAAAACGTGATGAAGAGCTTTTTTTCATTCCCGCTGGATCTTCTATTAAAGTGCAATTAAAAGTGTGTCATCGCATCGCGGAAATGCCACCACAGAGGACAGGAGGGGGTGCGGGGGTCGGTGTGGGGGGGAGGGAGGGGGGGGTACACAACAGGAGAGAGAGGATATAGTAAATAAAATTAATTATGCCAAATGCCCCAGCGCCCATCAATCACGGGGCAATAATGCCCGTGTCAGGGTGTGCACCCACACGGCCTGTATGCTATTCTCTCAATGACAGACAACTAACAGCAATTAATTGTCGTTTCATCTCTCCCTCTTTTTTTTTTTTGTCTGCAGCTTTCCATCACGCGGGACCTGAGTCCGTCTGACATGCGGGAATGCTGTGGCTGATGACATTTGATTCGATGAGTTTTATTTTAGAGAGGGGGACAAAAGAAGACCAACTTCATTTTCACAACACTTAAGTTGATGTGACACATGTTGTGTTAAGTTGGCGCAAATTAAAGGTATTTTAAACTGTATATCTCATTATAATAGCCTATGTTATTATTATTTTATTTTTTAAATATTTCCCTGGTAATAAGTTTTTATCTTTTTTTTTCAAGAAAGAAAAGATAATTTTCCTTTGTGGTGTGGGCCTGCTTTCAGGCGGTCTATGACTGCAGAAAGGAAGGAAAAACATGGGTCATGCAGAGGTTCTGTACAGGCTTCAACCCCCTCAATTTCTATATTTATAAAATTGTCTAAACCAGCTCAAAATGTGCAGGCATATTTTTTTTATATTTTGTCATCAAACGTATAACACGTGTATTTTAATTCATGCAATCAGTCTAATTTATGAATTATAAAAAATACACTAAGACGCATGCAGTGTTATAATGCACTAGTTATCACAAGCCTGCAGATCAGATCCGTTTAATTCTCCCTTAAACTTTGACTGTGCATGAACAACTTTCCTCCACGCCCTGCTGTTAAGACCTTCAGCTGTAGGCCTACATTGCTATTTATTTAATCCGGTGAGATTATATAGAATATACACCAAACCCAAGTGAGGTCACATAACGCGGTTCCAGTTTCAAAAGTCAAAAGTGTTTGAAAAGAAAGTATTGTCCCCTGACCTATTGACTATGACCAGAAATCATTTTTGTCTCTCTTAAAAACAAAGGGTCTATTATCCTCAGTCAGGGGTGTTAATCTAATATTTTTTTTATTTCAAAAGTTAGTTTAATTAGGCCTATAATAAACTAAATGAAACAAAGAATTGTAAGACAGTGTCTTGTCGGCTAGAGTTAAACGGGTATAAAGCGATGACAAAGCATTCACACGGTTCGCACACGGGTGTGTAAAATTATCACCACATAACCTACGTCGGTGTTTATTATCAAATCCCTTAACAAGGGTTATTAACGGGGACGCAAAGTTAAATGTGATGCCTCCGTTCAAATCCTATACCGATCATCTTAGTTAGTCCCAGTGAGACACACTTTTTGTTGCCACATGAGCAACTAGTTTGGACAATGACACTTTGCACCGGTCCTCTCTGTCCACCCAACTATGCTCTGATAAATTATAAGAGTTCAAATAAACCGCCCTTT
Source organism: Sander vitreus (assembly GCF_031162955.1). Taxonomy (NCBI): domain Eukaryota; kingdom Metazoa; phylum Chordata; class Actinopteri; order Perciformes; family Percidae; genus Sander; species Sander vitreus. Next base: position 10,982,898 of record NC_135858.1, read on the forward strand.
AAAATAAACAGTTTGACTCAACACGTGTGAAAAAGATCGAGAGAAACTTTTTCCATTGTAGAAATTGAAAAGATAACTTCAAAGAGGATTTTTTACTTACAAGTTAAGCGTTAATTAAAGTTCAAATGAAACATGGACGGAGGGAAATCTGAAAGAGGAAAACTCCGAGTCTGTCAAGCTGGAGTTTATAATAGGCTACTCTATAATAGCCTTCCCTATTATATTATTAGGCTGACTTGGAGGAGTTTCACAAACAATGTGCGATGAAAAAGTGGAAGTTCGATGTTTTTTTGGCTTTTGGTAGACTACCGTGTGTGTCTCAGAGAGTTTCAATGGAAGCACAGAGCGAGGAAAGAGTGAGGAAGGTAAAAAGGGGGGAAAGGAAAGTGTAGATAGTGCATCAACCTGTTCTCTTGTTTTCTGAAGAAGTCAACTTTCACGCCAGTGGTTGGACCATGTGGACAGCCCCGCTTCTGCTCCTCAAAGCCCCGGCGCGTCCACTCTCTCACGGCGACAAAGGGGGACACAAACCGAAGGGACGAAAAAAAAAAAATGGAAAGAAACAGAGAGGGTAGAGAGAGAGACAGAGAAATCTAGGATCTAAGACCGCAGGACCATTGCTTTAAACGACAAAGCGTGCTCGTTAGTCCTTTCCTTTTCCCTTTTGTGTGCGTCCTCTCTCCTCGGAGTGGCCCCTCTGGAGTGAAGTCAGAACAATACTGCCGCTAAAACTCTGGCACTGTGCGCAAGTTGCCGCGGAGAAAGCGCGCAGCTTCTCGTCTTGTTTTGTTGCGTCTGCTTCTCCTCGCTATCTTTTCAAGAGGCTTACTCAGCGCGAACAACCTCTCCACCGGTCCTCACTTTTTGGCATCCCGTCTGTTGCTTGCTCGTTCGCTGGAAATCACTGTTGAATCACTAGGGCTGTGTGAGTGAACGAGTGGAGTGTGTGTTGCGAGGGGGACAGTTTGCTGCGCTACCGTAATGCCTCTAAAGCAGGTGCGCGTTTGCATCGCTTGCCCGAACCTCGCAAAGCCCTGGCGCACAATAGGAAAACAGCAGCCGGTGAGAGGTATCTCTCTCTCTCTCTCTCTCTCTCTCGCTCTCTCTCTCTCTCTCCCCCAGTGTGTGTGTTTGTGTGTGTGTGTGTGTGTGTGTGTGTGTGTGTGTGTGTGTGTGTGTGTGTGTGTGTGTGGAAGGCACTGATCTTTTGACCTCTCTTTGCATCCCGGCTGAGTTGTGCTATTGTGGAGGCAGAGAGGAACAGATGTTTGCCTGCACAGAGTTTAAGCTCAGAAACCGTCAGAAACTAAGCACAATAACCCAAACTGAACCTTATATTAAACACTTTGGTTTTTCTACACTTCTAGCCTACATTTGATAGGTTGTATTGGTACATTTAAAAAACAAAACAGTATAAATAACATATTTTTCTACCCTTTTTGCTCTTAACAGACCTTATTGTAATATGACTTTCATCTTTTTCACACTGCATGGAAGCCTTTATCGATTTTCATGCCAAAAAGATTTACATCAACCTAAGAGATGCTGTATTTGACTAATAAAAAAATAAGTGTAAAATCAGTAAAAGTGGGTTCACTCTTGTCTTACACTTACCTTGCAAATAGACAGTTATATTGTGATTGGACAGATTTTACTGTCTGCCTACCTCACTATGTCCTTTATGTATTTTGGAAGCTTGACAACTCCTTTTGCAGAGTTATTACCAGCTTTTTTTTTTCTTTCTTCACCACCACATTCATTTACTAATTGACAGCATAATCAGTGTTGAGATTTCTGTCTCTGATGAAATTTGGAAATTACGTCATACCTGTCGCTGCAAAAAGTGAGGAAAAAAAAAGTGCCATAACTCATAAGAAGATCTTGGAATAATTTTGCTGTGGCCATTAAATGAGATTATTCCCTCCTGCCTTTTCTCTATCTGAGCTTTTATCATTGGAATATGATGGCAGTCCATCACAGCACCGCCCAACAATGGGCCACGACTGCAGTAAATCACAACACATTCATTAGCACGATCAATACCACTAAAAATATGTGTCTGTGTGTGTATGTGTGCAAATGTTTTGGGTGTGTGTTTGTGTGTGTGAGTATATATTAGCACCTATATATATATATATATATATATATATATATATATATATATATATATACTATATACTTTTTTCAACTTACTCATCTCTCTTCTGAGCCTGACAATTTCTTGCCAGGAACACTTTGTTATATATCTCCAATAAATCTCCAGAGAAGTGACAGGTGCTAATGTGAGCAACTGGATAGTGATGCTTTTTTTAAGTGGCTGTTATCATGAAATGTGCACTTTCAAGTTTGAGCTAAAAAAAATGAGACGGTATTATTAAAAGAAAGTTTAGAACTGAACCAGAGAGGGTGTGTATACGGTTCCTTCAAATCTTTATAGTGACAAACTGAATACTGAATACTGTAACTGGATTTAAGAGAGAAGCACAAAAGAGAGCAGAGAGACTGAATCATCTCTGTGCTTGTTGTTGTGTAACTGTTGCCATTTTTACTAAAGATATCAATCACCCCCGCCTGTTAGTAGAATAATGATTTTGTAGTTGTTGTTTGTCTGTTTTGGCTCATGGTTGCATAAAATAACGAGATTAAACAGAGCATAGGAAACTTGGATAGGACTCTGGGTCCTGCACGGCCTGAATAACGCCAAGCCAGGCCGGGCTGAAGCAGGCCAAGTATGAAACCGGATCAAAATAAAAGCTGGCTTGGACATCTTAAGTCAACACCTTCATTCTTGTTCTTGAAAAGGAAAGGAGAAAAACGCTGTTTGGCCCTCTCACCCATCTCCTATTCCCATTTAGGAACCCTTCTCTCCCTGTTAATCAGGAGGAATAATTATCAAAATGGACAGGTAATTAAATTAAAACATAAGTGGCTACATGAGCTGGGTTGGCTGTACTACAAGGTTTTCCCTGGCTTAATTAAAGAGAAATATGGGAGAGCTCACCCACAGTGTCACAAAGCTGGAAAAAAAAGCAGGGAAAAAAAGCTCCTGCCACTAACTTGAATAACTCAATCTGATCGTTTAAACACAGGATTTTGGATTGATAAAAAAAAGAGCTGATTCTGGCCTGTGTGTATATGTGGGGGAGAATTCTTCTTCACTGCTCATTCCTGAACAAATCAGCCCTGCAGACTATGTTGTTTGTTTGCGTATGAGAGCAAAAGCACATGTGTGGCAGGGACTGTGACTCTCTTTAGGTTTGACTCTCAAGGCATTGTGGGATTTTGTGGGGGTTGTTTGTAAACATCAACAGCAGTAAGTTTGATTTTATTGTGGCTTTATTTTACGACATTATTCCCAGATGGCTGTCAAAGCTTGCAGTTTTTTAATGCGCCCGCCACACATTCTGCGCTGCCCCGCCTCACACACACACACACACACACACACACACACACACACACACACACACACACACACACACACACACACACACACACACACACACACACACACACACACACACACACACACACACACAAATAAACAGACCCAGAGCGGGAAAGCAGTGCAGAGACCAAATTATCAAAACATTCACAAACACGATCATATGTGCCCACACCCACTTTGGTACACATATGAGTGTACATGTTTACAAATAAAGACAAAGTGGGAAGGCTGCATACACACACTCACATAAACAAACACACACACATTCACATAAGTAAACACACAAACACAGCACTGCCGCCTCTGTGGTTATACAAAGACAACAGAAGTCTGTGGCTGAAAAGCACCACTGCTATCTCAGGGCTGGGTGTATTACAATAATAAGTGGCTGAGTGCATCCACACCAAGCTTGTAGTGCAGTACCTCTGAACAACATGTGTTTGTGTGTGCGTTAGTGTTCTATTAGCAGATGTTTCATAAAACATGTTTACTGTCACAGCTGCTCCGCATCACACAACCACACACACACTAAAGCGAGAGAGAGAGAGAGAGAGAGATAGAGAGAGAGACAGAGAGAGAGAGAGAGAGAGAGAGAGAGAGAGAGAGAGACAGAGAGAGAGAGAGAGAGAGAGAGAGAGAGAGAGAGAGAGAGAGAGATAGAGAGAGAGAGAGAGAGGGGGGCATACTAAGAGTGTGTTTATCACTACTCTCTCCCATTCTTGGCCTTTAGTTGGAAGGGAATAATTAGGGAGTCCCTGCCAAGGCAGTGGTGTACGTGTTAACAAGCTGTTTTAACACACTCACACACTTCTTCCCATATGCAGGGACAGCCAGAGAGAGCTAGAGAGAATCTTGTTCTATAAGCCTCAAGGACTCACTTCATTTTAAAGCACTTGTGACCCAGAAGTGGAGTCCAGAAACAAGGCTCTAGCCGGGGTGGTGTGTGAATCTGACAGGTAACCACGTTCACATCAATGAGGCTCCAAAACAAAAAAAAGTCAAGTCGGGCAGACTTGACTTTTTTTTGTGTGAACGTTGAAGAAAAGTGACGGAAACTACTCATCCTCCAAAACATCCTTCTCTTTGAAAGAAAATTGTCAACATAAAAAAAAAACACTGACTTGCTTTACTTAAGAAAAAAGAAAAACATGTCTTCATGAATGACGGATTAACCACCCAAGTAGCTGTTAAATCACAGTTAGAGAAGGATGTCAATTGTCAACTTATCAACTATAACTTTCTTAGGAAAGTCAATGTTGCTGTAATGAAAGTTTTACATTTTTCCTCAAACCCACTTCAGGAGTTCAAGTTTTGGGAGATAACATTAGATGCCAGCTCATATGCAATGACGCATTGGAGAGCAAATTTCCCCCTGTTTCCTGATGTTTTTGCTGTAAAATCATTTAATTATACCACATCTGAGGCGGTGAATGTACACACACATGCATGCATTCCCACACGCAAGTCATACAGTGCGTTACACACTGACATGTGGAGGAAGAAAGGGAAGGAAGGAAGGAAGGAAGGAAGGAAGGAAGGAAGGAAGGAAGGAAGGAAGGAAGGAAGAAAACTGTTGACTGCATTTTCCTGCAATGTGAGTGTCTGAACTAATCTGGGATTCAAAGCAAAGAATGGATGAGAGAGGAATAGGATGTGTATGGGTAACTGTTATAATTTACTCTTTTTAAACATGTCACTATTTGTTACTGTTGATATTTAATAATATGCGTATCCTTAACAGTTTTTAATGTCATATACACATTGTTTTGTACCACTAACAATACATTTGTGACTTTTAAGGTAAAACTTCGGTTCAGTGTCTTACTTCTTCCATCACTGCAACAACAACCCTGGTACTTGGTCAAGTTAACCCAGTACTGCTTCTGTGCTATATTCATTATATTCATCCCAACTGGGTCAATGTTGATCCAGTGATTTTTAGTGTGTGGTGGTCTGTGACACGACCTCCATGATGCTATATGCAGGCCAGACATGACAGAACTGTGCCAGTCTTCATGTGTCTCTCCGTTTAGGTTGTATACAAGACATTTAGAAAACATCCCTGAAACCCTATCCCTTCATCTGTTCATGTGCAAGACATACAAATGCATAAAAAAAACACACACACCCACACACACACACACACACACACACACACACACACACACACACACACACACACACACACACACACACACGCAGCTTTCCAGTCCCTCCCTCGGTGCGATCTTGTATCAAAGCAAACAAATGACATGCTGTCTTCTCCTCTCTCCCCCCACTGTCTGTCTTTTTTGATGTGTGGTTGTGTAAAATGACACGCCGTATCTCTCCAGCTGACATTATCACTCGCCGGCATGCTCACATCTTCCGGCCGCACGCCTTTCCCACAGGACTCCCTACAGCAGGGGTCTTTGTCTCCGAAAGCATCGCGCACACATAGAAAGACGGGGAAAAGCCTCTATGATTTTACCTCTGTATTGTGTGCTGTCAGTGACTGGTTCAGGGAATGAGAGAGAGAGAGGCTAGGATGGAGGGATGGAGAGGAAGGATAAGATAGGATTGGCTTTCTTTAGCAACCTTTTTGGTGTGTGTGTGTGTGTGTGTGTGTGTGTGTGTGTGTGTGTTTTTTTTGGAAGATGTGATGTGTGGCATTTCTCTGCAGAATATTTTTAATGCAGAAGAGAGAGATGTAACCCGGAGAGCTCTGTCACATTAGTGCGGCCTTCAGTGTTAAGCTGACATATGTAACAGCCCTGATACAATAACCAGCTCAAGACTCTATCATGCACGGGGCGATAGGTTGATAGATGGCAGGGAAAAGTGTTTGTTTTAAAGAAACAAAATAGAAAAGTAAAAAAAAGAGAAAATAAAAAATGAGAGATTACAGATTTTTATTTATCAATATACTGTATGTAAGGGGGATGAACAATTAAAAAGTGCTAGAAATTTGAAAATGTCAAAGTGCAAAAAAATAAAAGAAAGGAACATTTAACTACCACCAGGTCAATAAAGCTACAACAGTCACATCAATCTCCACTCTGGCTGTAGAACCCTTTGACACTTTGTACACACAGTGTCTGCGACAATTGAGGACAAAAAAGGAGCGACAAAAAAGGAGCGGCAATTGAAACACAAATCCATTAAATTACATCTAGTAATAGTAAAAGTACGTAACTTTTTCATTTATTTCAAACAAATCCCCCCCCCCCCCCACCAATCATTGAAGAATGCCTCGCAGGTATTTTTGTCCTCTTCAGATCTCTTTAGTAAATGACAAGTTCACTTATTAAAACATGAAAATAAAAACATTTAATGCCTGTAGTTTTTACAACCTTGGAGGCTTCACGACATTGAATGCAACATTTATTTCATGTAAGTTTTGATCTGAAATTCACTATAACTGGGGACATTTACTGGATCTGTTTATGTATGTGAACTGTGGTTGTGAAAAGCTCAATGATTTCTATTGACCTGCAAACTCAGTTCCCGAGACTATTCATCTCTTCTTTAGCGCCTTTTGCATCAAACAAGAAGTAATATCAGTGGTTTAACTAACAATGATGCAGCAGGGAACTGTTTATGAATATAACTCACTTTTCCTTTTTGCACAAATGTCCTTGTGATTTGCTGTAAAATGGGTAAAAAAATAAATAAGTAAAGCTACTCAAGATGGGCTTCTCTCATGGTCAATCCGTGGTTGATCACATGATGAATAAGTGTGGCCCTGATCTCATCAGAGATGGCTCTCCTTCTTTCTCTTCTTCCCTGTCTCTCCCTCCTCCTCCTCCCCTTGCTCTCTGTCTATTGTTGACATCCATTGTTCAAAACAGGTAATCTGACCTTTGACCTATTTATAGGCCTATACTAAAGCAGTGATTGGTTAGTGTTCAGTTAAGCATAATGTGTTTGCAAATGTGAGGAGCGTGTTTGTGCCCTGGTAAATAAGTGTAGCATTTTGATTGGTTGTGTTTAGAAAAGGAAAGCAAGTCACTTCCTGTTAGATTTTTGTGTCTTAGGTAGAGAATTGTGCGTAGTGTTTTGAAAAAAGTGTTTTATGCAATTGAAAACTGAATGAAAGGCTGAGAAATAGCATATGGTTTTGGAGATTTGGTGTGTAGTTTTGCACTTTGAGTTAGAGGTTTAAAAAATCGTGTGACATGAAAAGATTTTGTGTGTAAGCAGTTGAAAAAACCTGTAATTGTTACCACTTCAATCAGGAAGTAAGCACTATGATGCCTCTTTTTTTCTATATATTTTTTCTGCATAATTTTCGTTTTCAGTTTACTGTTTGTTGTGAGCATGTTTCTGTTCAGTCCTATGTAAATATATCTGCTGTGAATATGTTGCACTGACTTGTTTGGTGAAAAATAAAAAATATAAATGTTTCAAAAGCATGTGTGTGTATCTGCAAATATTTATGTGCATGTGAACAATCTGAAGAATCTTCTACAATTTGAACTATTTTAGTATTATGGCAAAGCATACTAAAGATGAGAGTGCTTTTCATTATGCCCAACAGTGTGTAGTTGGTTAGACAAAAATCTGGTAATGTGAATGAAGTGTGTGCCATGTGGTGCAAAAGTTTGATTTTGATAATGCTATATGTAGTTTTGGTTGCAGTGCTTCATTTTGCAGGATATATGAGATATTTTGCAGTTTGGGTGTGTGATTTTGCGAATTGTGTTAAGTATTTTGATGAAACCACACTAGTTTGCAAAATGTGTTTTAGCAATTGGAGAAAAAAAACTGTAATTGTAGACACACCAATCAGGTTTAAGCACTATAAAAATGCAGCAGGTACATCTAGTATTTTCTGTACTGTATTTTCAGTTCTTTTCAGATCTTTTTGTTTTGTTTTTTACTGTAACTGTAGCCTGTACTGAATACAGTATGTTATGTTTGTCTGTTGTTTGCTGAGCTAACAGTGTTATGCACATTACGGTAGTAGCATGAAAACTGGGACATGTTTTGTTGTGATTCTCCATGTTGACATGTTGACTGATTTGGGTATATGGAGAGAAATTAATTATATTTCCCTCAGTCTGCAGCATTGGTTTTGTGTAGTGTTTGGTGAACTTATTGTGTAATTGCACTTTTTCTGTGTACTTCATTTACACTCTAATCACTGAGAAGTAGAATTGTTAAAAGTGTTTTAGGTTAGCAACAGCAGTGTGTAAATGCATTTTTTTAAATTTGCTTTTGACTCTTGTTTGTAAACTTTGTGTTTTAGGTTGTAATCGTTGAAATTATTTTCATTGGTCATTCAATGTTTATTTTCTGTTGGATTGTACTGTATTTTTACAAATGTGTATCATGTGAAGCACTTTGTGACTTTGTCTGTAAAAGCTGCTATATCAAATAAACTTATCTATCTATCTTATCTTATTGGTTCAAACTGAACTAAGTCATATGAAACGTGTGTGTTTCATATGGTAACAAAATATGTTTTTTATGAGTTAGTGTATAGTGCAACAATACACTAGTATAGTATAACAAGAGTGTTTCATTTTGCAAAGTGTCTGAGGTGTTCTGCTAATTGGGTGTGTTGTTGTGCTAATTGTCTGTAGTGTTCCGGTCCATGTTTTCAAAATAATGCTTAAGCAATCGAAGAAAAAAAAACTGTAATGCTGATACAAGGTTTTAGAGAATTTTAAATGGAGAAAAAAAAACACATTTTTAGTGAAAACTAAAAACTTTTTTACTCACTATGACACGCAAATCTGCGAAGGTTAAGATGTTCAGCATAGCAGCATAGTGACAATTGCAATTGCATCCAGTATGTGAAAATGCATGTCTTTCCTCAATACAGGTCACTCTGTGTGTGTGTGTGTGTGTGTGTGTGTGTGTATATATATACACTGCAGAGAGAAAGAAAGAAAGAAAGAGAGATGATGAAGGGCATCAGAGGTTGTCAAATTGCCACGGTGCTTTTTGTCCTGTCAAACACTCACGTGATTCAGTCTTGAGTGAATTTCAATAATCATCCTGAAGGACTTTTCTTCTTGGGCCACATTCTGCTAAATATATCTCTCTCATTCTAATTCCTCTTCACAATACGTCTGGCTCAGGCTACTCATCATGTCATTGGTCCCTTTTCTATTCCCCTGTGTTTGATTCGGACAAATACACGGATTATCGGCCAGGGGGATTTTTTAAATATATGGCTAATGTGAGCTTTCATGCCTGTGCTTTAAGCTGCTGAGTATTTAAAACCAATCTTAAGGAAGGGAGAAAACGCAGAGGTCAGGCTTTTTCTGCGCCCCGTGCCGGAGAAAAGAGAGGGAGCGAGATTGGGAGAGCGAGGCGGCGTTAAAGTGAAAATGGAAGTAAGGAAACGGAAGTAAGAGAAAGACAATAATTTCCCTTCTATTTAAATTCTAACCAGGATTAACTTTGGAATCGCAGGTATCAAACCTCATCTGGCGGCACTGCTAAGAGAACTCCCTCAATGAAAGGAAAAGTTGGTCTCCTCACTGTGGTTGTGTGTGTGTGTGTGTGTGTGTGTAAGACAGACAGAAAGATGCTCGGGTAGGGATGCTTCCCTCTGCTTTTTCACTTATCTTGTGCCCTCCTATCCCAAGGAAATTGGATGTAAAATGAGAAAATATATCACACACTCTCTATTTTATGGGGCTATGACAGTACAGTGAGGGATGAAAGCTCCATCATGTATCTGTCCACTACCTGCGCCGTCAGAGTGACATTTACTCATTTACAATTCAGACACTTTCTACTCCTTATTACTGTCTTTCTTCCACCTTTTCTTTCATCTTTCTTCTTGTTTCTGTTCTTCTCTTGTCCTCCTGTCTCCTGTCCTCTCTTCCCTCTTGTCATTTTGTGTACATATGAAAGGCAGACGGGGCCTTTGGTAGCCACTCAAACAGGATCGAGTGTGTGTCTGTGTCGCTGCGTGTCAGCCTAAAGAGCAGAGGGTGATTTGCGGCATTACCTCTACAGCTTTAAACTGCATCAAGCAACTTACAGACCTTTTTTATGACTGTAATATAAGGTACTTAACATATCACTGCCATAAAGTGCAACAGACACAAGGGTCGAGGAACTTGCACACTCAGACACGCACACATACGTACGTTACTGAGGAGAGATGATGGTGGAGTTGGAGACACATGTATGTATAAACTGGGTGAAGTTTTTATGGTACAGACTCATGCGTCTCATCCAGGATAGTAAAGTAGGCCAAGGCTGATATCATCTGATACACTTGTTTGCTCGCCAACCATACAATCACAGTCCTTCCCTGCTGAGGAAGCATTCAAACTGCTATTTGAACATCAATGCAGCATGCAAATAACATTCACCATCCCTTTTCACATCAGATAAGATAATCCACAATGCCACGTCTGGCAGTACAGAGATGTGTTTTGCATCCTAAGGCTACGCTGTTACAAAACATCATAATGAGCACGCTCAGCAAGTTCCCTTGGAAAAAAAGAAGAAGAGGACAAAGTTAGTGAGTATGTATGTATAGTGTGCATGTGTGCACTTGTGTGTGTGTGTGTGTGTGTGTGTGTGTGTGTGTGTGTGTGTGTGTGTGTGTGTGTGTGTGTGTGTGTGTGTGTGTGTGTAAAAGCACACAGAGACTTAATGGTAAGAGAGAAGGAGAGGGAGAGAGGATTAGAGAGGAGAGTGGAGGGGTGAGGTGGCCCTTTAATTTGGAAAGTTTGATGTGAATGACGCACATCTGGCTCCCCTAGATGATGGATTCTGCTACACATGCAATATGGGAAAGTGATCCGTCCTTCTATCTTCTCCCCAGTTTCTTACCTCAGCCTTCCATATCATCAACATGCAACTATTTTTTCCCCCCCTCGTCTCACGCTCACATCACTTCCTGCTTTCATGACTCCTTCAGCTGGTTTGAGCATAGATATAGAAACATACAGTAGATACCTCATTTGGCACTGCTGTATGTCACCACTATGCATCTGGGCATCTGCCATATTGGATAGGTCAAGATCTGCTTCAAAACAAATACAATGTATTGAGAGAAGCCGGCTTCTCTACAAAATCGACTGTTACTCGTTTAATTATAAACCAATTTTCATGAAATGTGGTTTGCTATAAACGTGAAAAATTGAACATGATACTGGTTACTTGTTGGAATTAAATTTGGTATATTACTAATTCTAAGTAATTTGTGCGCAACATCTCAATTGGTACATTTTTCAACGGTTACAGAAACAAAAAAGTTAAAAAGTTACAGGAAAAAAAAGTTAAAAAGTGCAGTTGCACTTGCCAAAAAATATAAAATTACTGTCTTATTGATAATTGATTATTGATTGCCTATCACTGGCAGTAGGATAAATCACAGAAAAAGTGAAACTAGCAAGGATTACCTCAACAAATGTAATGGCTGCTGAGCAATCCTGGAACTGTGGGTAGTTTCAGCATGCACAGTACTTTTCCAACACACAATGCCTGCAGTCAAGTTCACCTTCATCTTCTGTGTGCTGAAGTTAATGTGCTTGCTTGTGACACTGTCTGCAGCATGTAGACCGTAGCCTGTTATGATGTAGAACCTCTTTTCATTCTACTTCATTTAGGTGGGATATATTGTCAATGTGTGTGTGTGTGTGTGTGTGTGTGTGTGTGTGTGTGTGTGTGTGTGTGTGTGTGTGTCAATGTCTGAGTGATGCAAGTGAGCAATGGGGGCTTTCTAGTATCCTTGCAGTCCAACCACCATGAACACAAGGGCCTCACTTGCTACACTAGTCTCGCCTGACATCTGTCATCTGTCTGTGTGTGAGAGTCATACTGCACTTGTCTCCTGATAGCCATGACATCCATCATAAGACACATATTTTGCTGGATCTTCCTGGTTTTTCCATTGTAGCATGTCTAAATGTCCAGGCTTACCATCCTACCTGTGAAAAAAAAATTGTATGCACAACTACAACACATTAATTGTAAAGGCTGGAGATGGGATTGGTGGATGCTGATAGTAAAGTACTGTGCATACACACTGCGTGTGGATGTGGGAATAGAACCTGCCAACAGTAATGCACCTATAACAAACAATACTTCTGTACAATACATTTGTGTATGTATACCTTTGAAGCGTGTGAGGATGAGTAAGCGGTATGTGCATTGTGTTCCCTAAACAGCTTTAGCCGTGCAAGTGAAGGGTCATCGTAAACTCCCTTGGAGCCGAAGTGTAGCCATGGAGCTGTTTTAGGAGTTCAACTGGAAGATCTGGAATGTTAAAAAAAAACGGTATAATCTTATATAAACGAGGAAACCTACCAGAATAGTGGTCAATCTTTAGCTTTAGTTCCTCTGAAATGATATTTTTCTCTTTTAAAGGTCCTATGACATGCTGCTTTTTGGATGCTTTTATATAGGCCTTAGTGGTCCCCTAATACTGTATCTGAAGTCTCTTTCCCGAAATTCAGCCCTGGTGCAGAATTACAGCCACTAGAGCCAGATACACAATGAGCTTTACTTAGGACGTGCCATTTCTGTGTCTGTAGCTATAAATGCTATTGAGGAGGAGAGAGGGGGGGCAAAGTGGAAGGTGGGGGTGTGGCCTTGACCAACTGCCATGCTTCACTTGTTTTCAAGCCATGAGGTCTCTCTCTTTCTCATGGGCGGGCCAAATTCTCTGGGCGGGCAAAGCAGAGAAAGGGGAGGTAACCTTCCTCCTTATGACGTCATAAGGAGCAAGATTCCAGATCGGCCCATCTGAGCTTTCATTTTCTTAAAGGCAGAGCAGGATACCCAGGGCTCGGTTTACATCTATCGCCATTTCTAGCCACTGGGGGACCATAGGCAGGCTGGGGGAACTCACGTTAATGTTAAAAAACCTCATAAAGTGAAATTTACATGCCATGGGACCTTTAAATCATCTAGCAGTGATTTTAAAGTTTGTTTCGGTCTTCTTTTATGATCCTCAAATGTTGCCTGAGCCTCAGCTCTCTTATGTGTGACTCGATCAGAGTCAAGGTCCTAATGATGATTCTATGAAATATAACACTTGTTGGGATCAGCGCTATAAAACAGAAACAGAATGTTGCAAAAGTGTTGTGGAAAATAACTGCTTTGTTACACTTATTTGACGAGTTCAGCGGTTCAGGAGATTGAGACAAAGTCACAGGATCATCACTTGCATCACCAGATTGTGTTAATATCCTTGTTGACTTGACTTGACTCTATTGAGCATCTTCAAATTAAGAAAGAAATCAATATTAAACAAATCTAAATGGGACATTCACTTTCAATCTTAGGTTTAGTGGTAGTTATTTTTAGTTATGCTAGCCAGAGATCATTTGAATGCTCATCATTCCAATCAGTTTCCACCATATATTGACACTGTTTAACACAACGAACACTATGATCTTATGACTTGAAAATGCACTAACCTTTTGTAGATGGTCTGGAAAAGATGCAAAAACTGAAGGGATCACATAAAATCACCCACATTGAAATGACAGAGAACTGTATGGTCCTTATGTGCTTATTCCAGAATCTTTTGGGAACCTTTGACAAAAACAAGGCCATCTCAAAATTACTTCTGGCATGTAGATGAATGATAGGTACAGTCAGTGCATTAAGCTAGCAGCATAAATAGGGTTTACTAGATCTAGCTTATATTAGGCTAGCTAGTGTGTAGAATCTCATGAGCAAAACATATTCCCGCTAGTAACTGTCTATAATGTAAATTATACAAAGAGTGAGGTAATTGTTTAGTAAATTCGATAACCCATGGTCACGTAGTGCTTTAACAATTATTGAGTAACGTTAACATCATGTTTTCGTTCACTTTAGGTAGGCTAGCCATCATAACGAAGGTGTCAGGTAATTTTCAGGATAGTCTGAAGGGATATTTCATGTTCACTAACTTACATAACAGTCAAATACAAAAGATTGGCCACTTACTTGTGAAAAGCTATCTCACGATGCCTGTTTTGCAGCATTTTTCCAAATGGTCTAATTTTCTGCTCTCTTGACTGTCGATTGCCCCAATATGGCGACCACGCAGCCGTACGTCAAATCTCAAACACGGCATCTACATTTCTATATCTATGGTTTTGAGTGTACCGAGCTGCAGCACCACCTCTGGGCCAGACGCTCTACTCTGTTGCATGAGAGTAAATCGCAGCTCTGTCCGGCACACTCAAAACACAACAGATAATGTGATTGATATTTCACAAGTTTGTACCAAGTGGTGGAAGAAGTACTCTTTTACTGAAGTATCCTTTTACTGAAGTAAAAGTAGAAATCAAACAATGTGTAGAAATACTCTGTTACAAGTAAAAGTCATGAATTCAAAATCTTAGTATTTGCATCAAAATATCCTTAAAGCACCAAAAGTAAACCCATTTCAGAATAATGTGCATTATATTATTGGTTGTATATTATAATAATTGATGCATTAATGTCTACATCACTTTAATGTTGCAGCTTGTTAAAGTGGAGCTAATTTTAAGTACTTAATATACTGCTGGGTAGCTGGTGAGAGCCAGTAGTTCACAGTCATGACAGAATCACAAATCTCTCTGGGAGGTATTAGTCTCGCTTTGCCAGACCTTCCTCCACAGCGCTGTGGAGGAGGGTCTGGCTAGTCCACACAGCATTCCGGGATGGGAGAAAAAAACGTGCTCTGGTTTATTGGCATTTCTTAAAACCAATCACAATCGTCATGGGCGGCGCTAAGCTCCGCACGGAGCAGCTGCAAAATAGTTAATAGATTTCAATTCATTCAATTAAGTGCTTTAAAATGACTCATTAGGTTATTAGAAGAAGAAAATTATACTCTAAAGTCATTTTTTCTATGTCAGAACTATGTCCATCCTAGTTTGTCAGCCATTATTTTAGGTCACACTATATGTGTTATTCTATTAAATGATTTACTGATTTGTTTTTAATAATCATAACCATATTTCTCTTGGACTGAGCAACTGTCCTGTCATAAACAAAAATAACTCTCACACAGTTGTTCAGTCATGACAGGAGACCTGTTGATCTCTGTTACAGTGTTGATTTATATTCTGAACTAAACAGCCCTCCCTTTCAGGGTCACCTGACCAGCCCCTAATTTCCTCATGCAATCCATCTCACCACAAAAGACTTTCTGGCATCTTTATCCACACTACCATTATAATATTTGAATATAATTCAACACAATTTAGCTTGAACCTAATACCGTTTTAGTTTAAAATCAATGATTAGATATTTTTAATGCTTCATGAATTTAAGTGTATAGATTTGAGTAACTATTCCCTCAATTTTTGAGCACTGAGTCCGATATGTCCAAGAAGATTATGTCTACTAACAATACAGTATTGGTAGTGATACACCGGGAAATGAGTTGGCATGTCTGCAAGAAGGATTTAATATAACTGAAATGCTGCCAACTCTATTGTTTGGCATATTTCCTGAGTGAGTGTTATCCATCTGAGTTAAAAAAAAAAAAAATAACAATAAGATAAATGTTATATGGCCTCATATCCTTGAAATTAAAACAGCCTATGCTTCAGTAATTGACTTCAATGAACAGGAGTCCAGGACCAGTGTGGTTTGGAAGTAGTGTTATATATAGTAAAGTCTTATGTCCATGTGTGTTTTGGAGACTGCAAATGAAATGCAAAGATTTAAAGCTGTACATGGACCTGAGTCTGGGTGACGCACAC
Source organism: Sander vitreus (assembly GCF_031162955.1). Classification (NCBI taxonomy): domain Eukaryota; kingdom Metazoa; phylum Chordata; class Actinopteri; order Perciformes; family Percidae; genus Sander; species Sander vitreus. Next base: position 10,998,993 of record NC_135858.1, read on the forward strand.
ACGCACGCACGCACGCACCCGAAGAAGAAGAAGAAGAAGTAAAGATGGCTGCAGAAAAGGCCTGGCAGAGTATGACAGAGTATCTGCGGATGCCAGTGGTTGCGTATGATTAAGCAGAACATGACGAGCTTCTTCAACATAATTTGAACACTTCGATGCTAGTTGCCGTAAACTGTGACTTAGTTCTGTGTGTTACTGGCCGTCTTGTTCTAATGTTGGCTGATCTGATCTGGGGTGATGGAAATTAAGAAACCCGGTGTGAAAGTGGCGAAAAAAACCTCTAAATTTCTAACATTCTGCTAAAGAAAAAAAACTGTTCAACAGTCGCAAAATGTCTGCATAAGAAAGTTCCAATCAATAAATGTGCCATGACCTCCCAGCCCTCGGAGAGAGTTTCAATCTTGGCCACAATGATGGGCAACACACAAATATGCACACAGAAGTGATTGTACATCTATGTCTACACACACACACACACACACACACACACACACACACACACACACACACACACACACATACAAAACAACTGGCCTCCAACAATAAAATTGTAGAGGATGTTGTTCCACTAAAGCAAGGAGAGGACTTCATTTGCGAATGTGTTATGTAAGACTGAACCAACAGAACCAATCACCAAGGATCCACTCAAGGTTTCATATAAAAAATGCATTTGGTTATCACATTGATTCATTTGTTAATCCAAGGAATTTAAAAGTTGGTTATCCAAAAAATAGTGATTACATTAAATTATACAGATAAATACAGAACAATAAACCTTCAGAAGGTACAGAGGAAGTGTTCAGTGTTCAGCATGATATTTCATATGATGCTTATTGCCATACCGCACAATAAAATATCTGCAGTTTCTTCCAGCTATCAGCTGGAGATTGGCTACTATTTTGAGGTCAGCTTTAGAGGACAGGATTAGTTGATTAGTCAATAATTAGAAAACTAATTTAACAGCTTTTAAAGCTAAAATGCCAAACCTTCTCTGACTCAGCTTTTCAATTTTCAAATTCACCTTGGGTTTCAGGAAATTTCGAAAGTTTTATCAAGCATTCTGAGGCTCTGGAGGGTGATGTAAAAAGACAGAAAAGACGACTCTTTGAGATAACTGAACAGTTACTGTAATGAAATGTTGTAATGTAATGTTGTAAAAATGTTTGTCAATATTTGATGTATTTTATATATGTTTGGTGTTATAAAGATTTAGTATTGACCCAGTATCCCACAAAATAAAGGGGGAGCATTAAGAAATACAGTACAGTAGAACATGCATCACATGGTGAACTACATCAATTGTATTCAAATTCTATGTTCTCCATAACTCTTCATTGAAGTCCACTAATGATGGAAGCATCACACCAGATGAGATCTTTTGAGAGCAAATCAGAGTTGTAAATTATTTTTTATATTTTTATAAATGATTTTTCATCATGTCCACTGTAACCTCTTGTGCCTCTCCTCATCTTGGCCCAGAGAGCTCTCCTCTGGAATAGATTGTGTGACGTCCATAAGCTTCTCTGTCAATCTACAGACGCCTGGCCTTGAAGTCAGTGTCCATTTGGCACTGCGTCCACACTAATGGATTTGTAAACATTAGGACCAACATGTCCACACACACCTCTACACACGCATACAATTTCTCTCTTTCACACTCACTCACTCCCACACCTATGTCCAGATGATTATGGGGCCATAAGGTGCCCTCTGACTCCATCAGCACAAAAGTAATCCTGTTGCTCCAGAGAAGAATCACCAGGCCTTTTTCAGCTTTCTTACTCAAACATAATTCTCCCCATTTGGCATTTTGACATCATATCTTCAGTCTCTTCAGTCACCCCTACCGCAGTTTTCTTTCTTTCTACCTGTCCAAAACATGGCCATAATAACTTTATTTAATTTTTTCTCCCTCGCTCCAGTGCACAACATTCAACCCTTACCTCTCTATTCTCTTTTTAATGTCTTTTTTGTCCTCCTCTGCCTTTCTTCTTTCTTTTTTTTCTGACTTCCAAGGTCAGACAGGACAAACAATGCCACTGGTGTCTGTCTGAATGTGGCTCGCTACCCACTGCCACCGCTGCAGTTGCCCTGGCAACGCACTAACCATTAATTTTCAATTAAAGCAGACAAAGAGATGACAGCTCAGGGTCCATGGAAGATGTCAAGAAGCAGTATTAATATACGACAAGTGAGCATAATTGTGTGTCTATTTTCCTCAGCTCTCATCTATGCTATCAGTGAAATGTGAAAGCAGCAGATAATTTGAGGGTGTGGGAGACGCCGGCCACTGTTTTCTTTTAAACAAGACGCCTCTAATGTATCTCTGTGAGAAATATGGCATTCATCATTACCTTTATGAATATTTTGTCAGGGATGTTATTATTTTCATTATCATTCTATCACAAAGATGTTATTTCACTTGCGATTCAAATGCTGACACACACACACACACACACACACACACACACACACACACACACACACACACACACACACACACACACTCAAACACACACACACACACACACACACACACACACACACACACACACACACACACATGTAAGCTTAATGTGCGAGGACACATCGCTGACTGTATTTCGTAGGTTGTTATTTGATTTCCATTATCCAACCATTACGATGAGACCGCCAACTCACACTTCTCTCCATCTCTTTGTCTGTTTCTGCAGAACCAATAGTGTCCATGTAAACGCACAGACACAAGTCCACGCACAAACACGTACTAATAGACGTATGCGCACACATGCAAGGCCAATGCAGAGCTCAAACCTCACACAGAGTGGAGCCTTGGCAAGTACAGAGAAAATCATGCACAACAATTAAGTATTCAGTCTTACAAAATATGGAGAAATATTTTATCAGCGATAAGGAGTGAGGCACAGATAGCTAGCGGCACAGGTGAAGAAAACACCAAGTATTTGAGGGAACCATACATGAATCTTATAGTGGAGTGGAGTGGGGACAAAATGAGAGACAAAAAGTGAATAAACATCCCAGGGGACCGTGTAAATGCTATTTCCGATTTTGAGATGTGTTTAAATGACGTTTGTGTCTTCAGCCTCCACTGCTACGTAAACTGAGGCGCAATGTGTCTACCTTATGTCTTACCTGGATCTCACACAAAACCACAAACACACCTTGCACGGCAGCTGGATTCTCTAGATATCACATGATCACGCAGAAATCGCAGCATCACATATCAAACAAAAATCCGTCTTGTCAGGCTTCAAGTATATTCATTTGTGTCCGAACAGTAACTTGCCGAACCCATAAGCCTCCTGTGAGGAGCTACTGGCAGCTACGGGCAAGGTTTAGGTGTGTGTGTGACTGTTCCAATGATGGCTTTTTAGATGGTGTAACAAACCATCTGGCGTGTCATGTTACCAAACACATGCTTATGAAACAAATACAATATCTGAACAGACCACCACGTGTGTGTGTGTGTGTGTGTGTGTGTGTGTGTGTGTGTGTGTGTGTGTGTGTGTGTGTGTGTGTGTGTGTGTGTGTGTGTGTGTGTGTGTGTGTGTGTGTGTGTGTGCGCGTGCTATGTGTGTTGGGGTACAAACAGGTTACAGAGGAAGTGTGTCTGCCATAGCAGGGTTGAGTAATCTGTCATGTGCCAGGCCAGATAAGGCCCAGCGTAGACGCTTTGTAACATAAGGTAAAACAGTGTGTAATGGAGGCTATTGTTGATTTTGTGTGTGTGTGTGTGTGTGTGTGTGTGTGTGTGTGTGTGTGTGTGTGTGTGTGTGTGTGTGTGTGTGTGTGTGTATGTGTGCGTGCGTGCTTGGTGTAAGTGTGTGGGTGTTTACGTCTATGTGAGGAAAGTATGTTTGGAGATAACGTGAAAATAAAAGTCTGACAACAGGAGAACAGAATGATATATGAAGAGAAATGAAGCTGTTGAAGCTTGCTGGCCAGATCTTTGTAAAACTGATCTTGTTTTCTTCTCCCACAATCACTCTCTCCCTTTACTGACTGTCTGCCCTCACCTCTTCCTATCCCCATAACAAAACCCCGCTTTTATACTCACTCACCCCCACTTCTCTTTCATCCCAAACTGTCGCTCTGCCCCTCCCTCTCTCTCTCTCTGCCCACTGCTGAGTGTGCCCCTTAAATCACACAGTCCCTAAACTGCCCCATAAAAGATGGCAGGTTCTCCCCTACCTCCCCCCTCTTCTCCCCTCTGTCTCCACACATTACTGCTTTAATTAAGGTAATTACTTTCAGAGTAGTACTAATCGGATCCTCTTCTCTCCTGGCGCACATGCACGCTCATGCCCACACATGCACACATAGTCACTAGGGGTGGTACGGTTCACAAAATCCACGGTTCGGTTCGTATCACGGTTTTAGGGTCACGGTTTTCGGTTCTGTACGGTTCTTGTTATTTTTTTCTTTTAATCTTTAACTCTCCAGAAATATACTTCAGCATATGATATATAGCTACAATTAGCGTATTGAATGCATGTTGCACAATACATGTATACAGTGGCAGTTCCATCTATTGTTTTATTTCCGCTGTCATCATAGGTAACATGAAATCCAAAATGTTCCCACACACCAAACTATATGCGACGCTGGCGCATCCTCCAACTCCGGGCAGCCTTCCTCATCTCTCCCACTTGACATTTCTGCATGTGACGTGACCTGCAGCACTCCACACTAAACCTGAGGAGCGGTCGGCTCGCCGCCTCTCAAAATCTGACGAAAATCTTTTAAACTGACCTTTGTCGATCAAAAAAACAGACAGATTCAGCAACTGTATGGCCTATTTCTCGCTTAAAATGTTTTCAGAAACACTTTTCGGTGAACTATTTTCGTAAAATACGAGATCGTATTCAGAACAAGACGGCATTAGAGTATGTTTTGAAATTCGGGAACAGCAAGAACCACGTGACGCGTTCGTCCAATCAGCTGCCATGTGTTGCGTTCGTCACGCTCATCCCCTTCGCCGTTTATATACTGTCTATGGTCGTTTCCAGTAAGTGTTTTAACATAGGTGTCAAAAGTGGGCACTACGGCAGTAAGTGGTTAGTGCACATTAACAGTGTACTGACGAACCATGCGATGCACACACGCTCCGAACCGAGACATGCGAACCGAGCAGTTCGGATGTTTTTTCATGAACCGAACCACCCCTAATAGTCTCACACACACACACACACACACACACACACACACACACACACACAAGTAAGAAGCAATTTACTCATACAAACTGTTGTATATGCACTTCCTGGCAGCGGTGTAAAACTGAACCTTGACCTAATTTTAAGTCTAAAGCTGGACCATAACTAATGATAAAAGTCTAAGAAGATGCTTGTATCCACACCTGTAATAAGCAGAAACACATCAATCATAAAATTTTCTATTGTAGATGAAAACCAAGCACAAAAGCCAACCTCCAGATCTGCTGATCAACTGCACTAATTCATAAATACTATGAATTATTAAACACCCATTAGGTCCTTCGTACTGTACGTCTAATTAAGCTAGACCGTTCATTTAATATAATATTATTTGACTCGCATTCTTTAAGAGCTCTCCTGCTTTATTTCCTTCAGACATTGTCACTGCAACAGAAGTCTTGTAACATTTGTATGTTGTCAGTTTTACATCAGATTTTTGTTGAAATTGTTATTAACTTCCACATGTGGAACCAGCGGAAATCTGGTAATGTAATCATGCAGAACAAAAACGCTGCTCATTCTGACAAAAAAAAAAATAACAGTGAAAGAGACATTTTGTGTCACTTGTCAGTAGTAGGTTTATTACTAATGTTTTGACAGCTTCATAAAAGGGAAGAAAAAAAAAAGTCAGATTCTACAAACCGAACCCGCTTGCAGTTTGGAATATTTGTTTGTATTGCTGTGTCAACAATTGACATGAAATATTATTTCTTGGGATCCTGAGGTTTCATTTATGATCTAGCTGTTAGACGTTGATTAAGAAGAACTGAGACGAATGCATTTCCAAATAATTGCAATACATTTTCACGCACCTGATCTTGGTCACATTTAAGGTGGGTTGACAGAGAGGGAGGCCTATACTATGAGCCCCAGCACGCACTGAACACGTGTGCTGCTCCAGGCATCTTTTTTTTTTTTTTTTTACTGATGGATAAGGAAGCAGACACCAACTGGCTGCTAAGTTTAATTCAGATCTTAAGATGTACAACTGGCCTCTCACAGGAGACTCAGGAGTCCTCTCCTTCTGCCACCATCCCCCTCTCTTCTTCCCCCAAAGGCACCTTGACTGATAATGAGAGAGGGAATGCAGGTACAGCTCAGACTCAGGGGGGTTTCAATTAACGCCCTGCAGATTAATAAAGAGTAATAAGGTGTACTGCGTTCATGTGTGTGTGTGTGTGCACGTGTCTTTTGCATGTGTTCATGTGTATGTGCATCCATGTGTGGTTAAAAGACCCCTGTCGCTCAGCGTGGTGGAGAGAACGGAAAGGGAAAATGGCTGTGAAAAAACAGTGGCAGACTGTGATGTGAATTTTCCCAAGGATTTTTAATTGGTCATCTTCTTCGTGTCACCACAGTATGATTACCAGCAGGAGATCTGGGGTCATTTTAATTGTATGTGCACAAATACACAAACAGACCCATGTCTATACCTAAAAACAGTGGCAAACAGTACTGACATTTTCAGAAATAATACAAAAACAAACCTTGTTGCATATCAATAAAGTCATATTCAAAATATCAAAACCCAAATTTAGATACTATTCATGGTCGACATTTTCTCAGCAACAGCCATTTAATGTATTTACATTCAATAATTACCTTTATAGAGTAGATTGGCGGGGTCCGCTATTCACGCTGGATTCAAATTGCCTACTTAAGCATGAGGGAATGATGCATGCATGAAATCAAGCGTTACTGTTTCTAATTGTTTCGCATTGATGTCAGCCTCACTGTTTACTGTTTGTTCTTCCATAACAGAGCTGTAATAAGTTACTGCTAGTGAAAACCATACATTCTTAATACTGCGGCTTCACGTTAAAAGGATTCAATTGGCAAAAACAAATGGTGTTTTTCTTTCTTTTAAAGCAGTTTTAGGAAACACAATGCATTGGTCACAGATGTTAGAGCTGACCATTATCGTTCATCCAAAATGCATCCACAAAACAAGAAAAAGGTCATAATCTGCATGTTTTAGACAGCGGATGATTTTAAATATTGCAGGAAATAACAGAACAAGAAGGAACAACAAGTTCAAAACTCAGCAAAGTAACCACCAATTATTTGTTTGGCTGCACTGTAAACAGATACACCAGTTACTCTTCTACTGTATTTCCACGAAAAGTAGCTGCTCAAGGAATGTTTGCTGCCTCAATAATTCTGGGACTTTAAACTGTACCTGCTGTTACCACCAGTAACCATGAGAATTACAACTTTGAGCTTTTGGCCCCTGTGTGGATATACTAAAACATACAGAAAAGTAAATCATAATTTTGAAAATGCATACAGTTTGGTAAATAAAAATATCTGACTTTCCTCCAGTGGCTCATATGCTAAAGTTCCACCCATGAGACTGCAGCCACCACCCCTGAGTATTAGTTTAGTTTAGTTTAGTTTATAATGTCGTGGACAGTCCCCTATAATTAACTGTACAGTAAAAGGAGCAGCTTTAGCCTCTACAGCTAATTTCTAGCTGTAGTCCCCGGCCAGCTGTCAATAGGTATCCTAAAATACAAAACTATTGTTACTACCACTACCACTATAATAAAATAAATGACATTCATAATTACAGCAGGCCTAGGCAAATGTGTACCTCACTGCATAGGTGGAAACAATTAGGAAACAAAACGCTGTTCACATCTGTGGACTATCCACAGTAACAGAGAAACTGTTTTTGGGAGGACACATTGCTGCTGACTTTTTCATCTCCTTTGTATTGGGGTGGTGGTGGTGGGAGATGTTATCTCAAAACTTTGGCAAACAATAGCAAAACTCTCTGCATGGCCTAACACTACTATGAAAATATGTTTTTTTGTAATTACTCTGATCTGACCCTTTAAATAGAGGCCTGTCTGAGTGCTAAAATATGATGTTGTGTTTGTCTGGTGACACTCCCTGTTGCTTTTCCCATGGGGCCTCATAGGCTAAATAAACATTCACACAAACAAAACCACACACACCCTGCTGCATGTCACTAAAGCATGTTTGTGCTCAGAGTTGATTCAACTGAGCTCAACCAGTTTCACAGTGGCCACAGCCTCTGCTTACCTTGTTCGATCGGCCTCTCTCTCTCTCTCTCTCTCTCTCTCTCTCTCTCTCTCTCTCTCTCTCTCTCTCTCTTTCTCTATCTCTACAGTACAGTAAAGGAATGCACCTGCAGCTATCTCTGTCTATATTAATCTCTCCATGTTGAATACAGTACTTGCACAGGCCAAAAGTTAAGACACTCTGTCTTTTCAGCATTTTCGTAATCCCTGATTGTGTTTGTGGTGTTTGCAAAAGCAGAGTTGCAGGTTTTATTCATTCAATGTTAACCTAGTTTGACTATGCACCGTCAAACCTGGAAGCTTTTGTCTCAACCACGTAGCATGCCCCGAATATCTCAAGCATGCAGGACAAATATTTACATAAGCGAGAACTGGATGTGAGTTATGTTGTTATTAGTAGAAGAGAGGGCATTTGTTATATTTGCTGTGTCTGTGTGTGAGTATTTTTTATGGGAATGTCTGTGTAGTTCTGAGAAACTGTACAGGCCTGCAGATCTGAAGCACAGATAACACCTGACATGTGTGGTGTGTGCGTGAGAAGGGCTTGTCTGTGTATGATTTTGGCATGTTATAACCTTGATTTATGGTGTAGTGTGTTTTTTTTCTCTCTGCTGTGTGCCTGTGAGTGAGAGGGGGTGAAAAGGACGATTTCAGGTACCCTGCGGCTTGTTACATGTATGTGAAAACAAAGTCCCGGGCCCCTGGGACAAGCAGCTGCAAGAATGATTGAGTGACACACCCTGATGCATTTCACACTGGCATATATAGGAATGAGGAATGTATCGAGGGCCGTTTAAATGTCAACAAATACCATAAAGCATTTGAACGAAAAAAGCTGTGAGGAAGATTAAAATAATACAGTGTGATGCAGCACAAAAGTATCTTTTACAGCAAGTCGGTGCATATGCATGCAGAGACAGCACCTGACAGACAGGCGGAGAGTTGGAAACTAGTCAGTCAAACAGAGACCAGATTACTGAGTGGCTGGAACCTCACCTCTGCTTTGGTGACGTCTAAATCATTACGCTCACAGACATGTAGGAGAGAAAGAAACAGAGAGAGAAAAAAAGTGGAGCAATGGTGAAAAAAAGAAGATGTGACAACACGGAGGACAAAGCATGACAGGGCACAGTGTGGAGGAGAGCAAATCAATCAGTCTTCAAGCGCCTGTTGATTAGACATTCTACAGCCTTCTCCATCTTCGTTAGGCTTTAATTAATTCATAATACTGAAACAAATTACCTTTGCATGGATGAAAATTACACCTAAATGTGGCGTGGCAGTTTGGCATTTGGTGATTAAATTATCTCTGGAGATTGTTGGAGTTTGATAGAGCAGCGTTGTCTTGATGGAGTCGTGCAACATTATTAAGTTTGAAATAACAATCCTCTCATTTCCTACGTGGGGCCAGAGGAGAGGAGAGGAGAGGAGAGGAGAGGAGAGGAGAGGAAAAGGTCTGTTGCATTTAAACGTGTTGGCTTTAGATAATAAGGAAAACCTTTCATTTTACTTTTTAAAGGGGCTGAATAAATGGTGACACGTACGATTTTTTTTAAATCCACTTTTCACTGAAAACTGACTTATCACACAGAAAGTGCAGATAGTGCCCCATCAAACTCAAAATGTGTGTCTTTATCAAAACCCACCTCAATGGCTTTGTTCACCAGACCACCAGTGAGGGGAATTCTCCACAGACAATTAAATATAATAATAGAAAAATATATACAATAAGAATACTTCCTCACGACAATACAATAAAACAGGCTCTGAGCCAGAAAGAAAGCAGGAGAGCTCAGCTTTGAAGAATGATAACAGAGTTAAGGAATAGAATGGCCAGGAGACTTTTCTTCTCTTTTTATAGGTTATAGATTATGGTAAGCAGATAGCCGCACAGCTTTATCTTTGTCTGAGCTACTCTGTTGCTACTCGAGTTGGAAGCTTAAACGAAGAAACGCAACAGCTCCTGTATAGTTTCATCCTGCCTTTGTCCAGGACTGGGTGCCAAGAAAACGTTAGTTATCATGTGTAGATGCAGCCAATGCAACGTTATATCTGTGCTGTCAAGATGCAATGTCCACGGGTTAAATAGTACACATTTACTATGAATAAAGCTTTTATATACATGATGATGTACAGTGTCTGAGACAGTGACATAATTAGTAACAGGTAAAGGTTAGTGATGAAGCCATTACTTCAGCCTCTAGGATTCCTCCAATACCATTGCCATTGTACAGTGTATATTCGCTACATATAAGGGCAGCTTTGTATTTTAATATTGTTTTATGTTTGTTATTTCATAATATTTGGCTTTTTTTAATCATATAATATTCTGTTTCTTTTTTTCCTTGGCTGCTGTAACACTGCAATTTCTCTTTTTCCCCGGATAACTAAAGTACTCCTCTATAATCTATCAAAAATAATTAAGCAAACAGAAAGGTAAAAATGCCTGAGCTCACTAGCTTGGGTGTAAGGCATCAGTTTTATTCACAAGGCCTTAGGGTTAGCAAGGTTTAGCAAAGTGAGTAAATCCCAATGCAGCACACAAAAGAACAATAAGCTGATTGCTCACATACTCTGTGTGTGTGTGTGTGTGTGTGTGTGTGTGTGTGTGTGTGTGTGTGTGTGTGTGTGTGTGTGTTTGTGTGTGTATGTGTGCATGTTTGTACTGTACATGTTGTACACAATATCTTGTTTGCCCTCTCGCTAAAGGCATTGTAGAGAAAAACCTCCTCCGCAGGCAATAGGAGCCTCCGTGTCAATTATCCTGCCCTGAACCTGCGATCTCCCCTCTTTTCTCCCTCTCTCCTCCCTGCCTCCCATCATCCTCAGCTACTCTAATAGGCCCTCTCTCAGAATGATGAGAGGACATGCTCTCCTCTGATGGCAGCGCAGCACAGCTCACAATGCTCTGTGTCAGGGCAAGATTAAGACGGGGCAGAGGGAGAAACATTCCCATCAGACGTGGAGGGCTCTGTGTGTGTGTGTGTGTGTGTGTGTGTGTGTGTACTGACAAGTATTAGACTCAGGTATTGTTGCATTCTCAAAGAGAACATGCCAAACACGGGGTGAGATACTAATAAACAGACATGAATACATGCCTCTTTACTACAAAGTGAGCACACACACACACACACACACACACACACACACACACACACACACACACAAACACACACAGGAAGGATGAGCAGAGGAAACAATGAAACACAGAAGGGAGAGTGAGAGAGAAAGAGAGTGAGATAGAGAGAGAAAGAGGGAGAGAGATGTATAAACTGTCAACACTGTCATGGAAAATGGTCCTCAAATTAAGCCGACCGTGTGGTTCTACAAGGGACTCTGGGAAATTGCCTTTTATCGCTTCCCAAACAATGGGCCGTCTGACAGCGTTGCGTACGATAACACGCACACATGCATGCACACAAGTCTGACAGTGCTATGCCCGATAACTCAGCCAGCCGCTATTTACATTATTCCTCCACCGAGCCTCCCTCTCTTGCACCCTCCCTCTGTCTTCTTCAGCGACTTTTACTGTCCTCGACAGCCGCACGCTTTCATGTGGTTAATATCATGCAAAATAACAGCTTCTTATTTTCCTGCTGGCCCCCCACCCGCCCCTCCGCATCCCATCTTTAATGGGGGCTAAGCGCTGTAAGCTGGCTGAGCGCGAGGGCCTCTTATACACACACTACTGTGGTTATCTCTCCTCTCTGTTTATCATTGTTATTATTATTAATGCTCTGCCGTAACCGCAGAGCCCGAGACGAGAGCAGAGGAGAGGAGGGAAGAAGCGAGGGATGAAGGGGAGGAAGAAGAAGAAATGGGGCGGCGGAGGATGGGAGTGCTCCTGTGATGCGATGCTTGTTAAATAAACTGCTATTTACCACCATGACAGAGAGATTATTTACAAACACGCGCCATTACGCCCCCCCTCGTATCCCTGGCTCCCTCATCCTTCTCTCCTCCTCTGTTTCAGAGTCATGTGTTTGATGCTCCATGAGGGCCATGCTGGTCGGAGGATTAGGACTGGTGACAGTGTAATGAAATGCGCTTGTGCTGTAGTGTATAAAGATGATAGAGGCCTGCAACATGTTGTTATCTGAAGGGATTTGTAATGCACTGAAGTAAAGGATAATGAGGGAAGTGCTCATCAGAGCCAAAAAGCCACTGTAAACTGTAATCTCATACATGCACCATTCAAATAAAGCAGTTTCTGGACACAGTTCTCAATCAAACTGTGCTACACACTTGGGCCACAGTGGGCCAGACACAAAGCCCAGTGTAGCCTGAGCAGCTTTTCACAGGATTATTTTACTCACATATATAAACAGATTTATGTTCTATAAAAATATAAATGAACCATTAAATAATCTTAGAAGGTTGACTGGTTAATTGAGCAGTTTAACACAAAAGAAAGACTGAGGTTATCCCAGAGTGAATGTAAATGAAAGTGTACTACTACTGTTGAGTGTATTTTTTCAGCTTCAAGCTGAAATTCAGTTTGAAGACCTATAGAAGCAAAGTACAGCAGCAGGTTGCTGCCATAGGGGCTCAAACAATCTGCTTTTTTTTATAGACTCAATAAAAATGTTTGTTTACAATAACTTTCGGTAGAAAACTCCTGTGTCCCATACATACAATTTACAGCGCTGAGAAAACGGTGACGAGGAACAACTACTCTCATGTCATTCACCTAAAATGCATGTTTAATGCTTTCATATGTCAACACTTTCACTAACATTAGGTTGGAGACCTAATTTACCTGTTGAGCCACAGATTAAAAAAAATAACAACCACTCAAAACTATCAGTTAGTCCGACCCCCAATGAGATGTCGCTGTTTGTGACGCTAGATTTGGTTTATCAAAAGCGCAAAAATGAGCACAGCAGAAATGTCAGATAGGTCAGACCACTGTGTTTATATGTTCAAATGTTACAGTTATGGCTGAAAATAACAACAGAAATACATTTTCACATATCTCAGCAATTTAAATCAACGGCCATTTGTCTACCAGTCAGTGATTTTTGTGTTAGCGCGACGTGGCGGTGATTCGTCTGATGAGATTTTGTTGAGAATGTCACTTTTGGTATGGTCTTGAGATGTGCAAATTACTGTATTTCAGTATCTCTACACGCACAGATCAGTCTGTGTATTAAAATAAAGTTATAGTAAGTAAAAGACTTAAATTAGAGAACCCATTGAGAGTGTACTTTAATCCAGGACTTGGCCTGGTACCCATTCCCCTCCAGCTGATCAATGACGCATTTTTTTTTTTTTTTTCGTGCTTTGCTGTTGTTGCATTATCTTGCCAACATAATTCACTTACACCACCCCCTCCCGGTCTCTCAGGTCTGTCAATCAAAATCTGCTATCCACGCCACGCACTTTTCTGAAGACATGTGGGAATAGAGCTTTTGATGACACTCAGACTCTGGAATGCACTACCTACCAGCATTAGGTTTGCTGAGAATGTGGACTGTTTTAAGGGACAAGTGAAGACTCACTTGTTCAGGCTAGCTTTTGGGTAGCCTATGTCTTTTATTTATTTGATAATTGTTTCTGTTGTATTTGTATTTTATTCTATTGACTATTTACCATGTTTTTATTGTCTACGCACATTGTAAAGCACTTTGTGACCTTGTCTGTGAAGAGTACTTACTTACTTACTTGTTAGTCTGAACATGGCCTTAGCTGGAATTATGTGATTCTCCAGAAAATAGATTTTCTATAGTTGTGCAGTTGTCTGACAAATCACAAGGATACATCAAGGGCAACACCTGCGCCATGCCATACGCTTTCTCAAAACACAAAATAAGTGATCGGAGATTCAGAGGAAACCGCTGATCTATACCTGCAGAAAAACATCAGCCAGATTTGTAAGACAGGTGTGTAGAGGCACTACAATGTGTTAATCAGTTGAATAATCATTCTCCTACTCATATACTGTGTTCCGAAGGTGACATCCTCTTTGCAAACATTCCAACTGCAAAGCCCACTGTGAAAACACCATTACTGTCATAGTTGTGGTTTTCTGTTGTGATTTTTCCTGTTTATTTAAGTAATTCATTCCCTGTTTCCTTGTTGTTTACTGTCTCCTGTGTTCCTGTATTCTCTGTTGTTTTTTACCCTGTTCCATCCGTGCGTATGTTTAATGCTTCAGTTTCCTGTTTTACTTTGTAGTGTCTTGTCTTGTTTAACTTCCTGTCTTGTGTTTTTCCCACCTCTATGATTGTCTGGCCCTCCCTGATGTGTTTCACCTGTTCATCAGCCCTCATGTCACCTGTCCCTCGTTTTCTACCCTCGTAACCTTGTGTAGTCTGTGTGCTTTGTGTCTAGTGTTGGTTCATCGCCTTTCTCTGCATTGGTCCCCCTGCGTTGCTTCGTGCGCTGTTGCTTTAAAGGGATGGTTCGGAGTATTTTCACCCTAGGGTGCTTTGCTTTGCAAAACGAATCTACTAGAACAGAAATGTAGAATGCAAACAATCCTCTCATAAATCTGTTACTTTTAAAATTGGATTAAAGAGGGTCATATTTGTATAAATATCCATAGATGCTATTCCATACTTTGGCAGGAGTAAGCTACCAACCTATATTTATATTGTTTCTGTCATTTTATCTTTCATCTTTGTTCTTTTTGCATTTGTATTGCTTTGTTAAAACTGAAGATATATAAAATATGTGCTTTGTTTCTTTGTAATAAGAATAAACGTTTCCATTGTAAAAATAATTATATGAAAGTACAAGTGCCTTCAAATGCCTTCAACTGCCTCCATCAGTCATGTAACCCTCGTCTTGCATCTTATAGCGATCCCGCGAGTCTCTCAGGGAGGCGATGAGGTGGGTGTCAGCCATTAGACCTTACTCATCACCCCCCTCACTCACACCCATCCACTCATTCACAGCACGGAGAGAGGCTCCATTGAGATGTTTCTGTTTGAAAAACTCTACCCCTAACAATATGCCTCCCATCCCGACAAACTGATGGTCTTCTCCCTTAGAGGTCCTTTAGAGAGAGAGAGGGAGAGAGAGAGAGAGAGAGAGAGAGAGAGAGAGAGAGAGAGAGAGAGTGTGTGTGTGTGTGTGTGTGTGTGTGTGTGTGTGTGTGTGTGTGTGTGTGTGTGTGTGTGTGTGTGTGTGTGTGTGTGTGTGTTACCTAGAAGGAGAGAGCAATACAGCCTAAAGGGCCTTTTCTTGACACTGGAAGGGATACAATAAAGAGAGAGAAAGAAAGAAAGTGGAAGGGAGTGAAGAGAGGGGGTAAAGGGCAGTATGAAAAAAACTGGGTGATTGGATGACGCTGAAAGTTTTATGTGACCCTGTGTGGTTGTGTGACACACACACACACACACACACACACACACACACACACACACACAAAGTATTACTGTGATAGATATTAAAGCATCAGATATAATCAAAAACACTTGCTGCTGAAATGCCTTTATGTTTATGTAAAGATTCAAGTGTGTGTGTATGCGTGTGTGTGTGTGTGTGTGTGTGTGTGTGTGTGTGTGTGTGTGTGTGTGTGTTTGCAATAGAAATCCTGGGCTAACAGGACTATTCATATAGCCAGTGGCTTGTAACCTACACGTTGTATGTAACATGACCCTCAAGGGGTGAGGTGAAAAGAGAGAAGTCTGATCTCAAAATCACTACACCCAAACGGCCGTGAAAGACACACAAACACACACTCACACAATGGCTCATTATCTTATGCGTGTGTCACTGTGGTTTTTATGAGCTCCATAGAGGTAGTGTTCAGAATATTGACAGGAAAGCCTGAAGCAGACTAGTGTACAGTTTTTACACATATTTGCTCTCCCCTCCCTCCCTCCTCTGCCGAGCCCATTAAAGACCTGCAAGTTTATCAGACTTAATGTAGAGTTAGCATATACAGCTTTTGCCTGTACCACACTCTATTCCCCCTATCTCTACCACTCACTGTGCATAAACCTCACTAATACTGTCTCTGCCATTCACAGCGGATGGGCCCCGGTAACGATGCTAATTAGGAAGCGAACACAATGCACGCTTCATCTCCCCTCCCACCTGTCAGAAGTACATGTGGCACAGCCTCCAAAACCAGAGAAAATAACTTCCCTCTCTTCTCTCTTTCTCTCCCCCCTCCTCCTCTTCCTCCTTAGTTCCGCGTTAGCGACATTTTATGTTTTGTTTAGTTTTGCTGAGAAAACTCCAGGAGAAACTTTGCTACCTGTGTCCTTGTGTGTGTATGTGCGTGCTCCCTTCAGTGCCATTTTGTTTGATAAGAAAATGGAGAGGGGGGCCATGGAGGGTAGAGAAGAGAAGCAAGAAGAGACCAAACAAACTAGGGAAATGACAGACATGAGGAGAGGGGAAACAAAGAATATGAAAAGATCCCCTACAGTTTACAGTTGTAACCTCTATTCTCTGCCTTGTGTGAGTCTTTGACAAAGGACAGAAAGATTTACTGTAGAAGAGAAGAAAGAGAAATGGTGAGAACAAGAAACAGCACCAAAGGTAGAGACTGCTGGCCACCTACACCCTATACCACGCCCCTGTAACCATCTTTATCCCTAGGTCCACACCTTGAGGGCATTCCTTAGTTCACCTCTCAGATGAAAAGAGTGAATGTAGCCTTTCTGATGCTAAATAGAGTGGTGTGTTTCTGCTCCCTAGAGGATGCAGAATCTAGTTCCATTAATTCAGCCAGCTGCCCACACACACACAAGTGCTTGTTGAGTGAATGTGCGTGGGCATGGGTGTGTGTGTGTGTGTGTGTGTGTGTGTGTGTGTGTGTGTGTGTGTGTGTGTGTGTGTGTGTGTGTGTGTTAATGAGTGAGTGTATGAGCAGAACGCATTGTGTAAGTGGTGGTTAGAATGCGGCAGCAAAAGCTGCTCTCTAAAATGGTACTCATATTCTGAAGGGCCTACAGGGTTTCAGTGGCGCTTCCTAACGAGGCATTCATACTGATCCATTACAGAGTAACACTCACACACACTCACACACAAACACACATGCACACAGAATATTAACCCACCCATGAATGTTGTCCTTACAGCAACACCAATGCAAAAGCTAACTATCTAATGTACACTAAGTTCAAAGAATGCCGCATGCTGTCATAGTAGATATGGTAAACTGTCTTTAAGCATTTTGAAACATGAAAGTGGGGTACGGCTAAAATACCCTATGCTTAGTTTTGTGCTAGTTAAAAGGTTATTGCTAAAATGGGAATATGACGTATGACTAGATTAGTAGAATCTGCACGTCATACGTCATCCTTCAAGCTTGCGCAGTAAGCTAATTTATACCCCTTTCACAATGAGGATTCAACCAGGGTTGACTTTGTGTTTGAAAGGGTTAACTCACGTTGACCAACTCGATTTCGCGACCCAGGTCAAGAGGCCGCGTGTCAGAAATGATATGTTTATTGAGGTAATAAATCAAGGCAAAAGTACGGTCATTTCCCCATAGACTTCTACAGAAACAGACTTCTTTTTGGAGCCAGTGGAGTCGCCACCTGCTGGAAATTAGATAGAATGCAGGACTAAGGCACTTCCGCACTGTTTCCTGCACCAAGCTCCAGCACAAAGCGCAGTTCCTTTCGTGTCTAGCTGCTGTGAAATGAAGCTGCCTTCAAGTGCAGTTGGAAATGTGGAGTTCATGAAAACGCTCTGACGGAAAATTGTGAAATATAAAGTATACTTGAGCTACATTGGGGGGGTTAAAGTTCACAACAGGACAGCACACAAGTGAGCCATTTAAGTGACACTCCCACACCGCCTAAAAACACTGTGCTAATCGCTGCAACGACAGATTTGGTCTGAATGCAGCCTTAGGAATATCAAATCACAAATTCCTTTGTGTAGTACCACTTATTAACCGCCAATAACCCTTTCTCCCTAAGGTCTGCATACTTTGATTCAATGCGTTTTTGCATAGTATTTTATGTAAGCTAGTTAAGACGGTTACAGCAGGTTAAATAATTCTTACATTTAAACTATTGCTAGCAGGTATTCAATGTTGTTTTTAAATTTGTTCTTGATTTTCTAAGTTGTGGCATTTTACGGTGGGTTGAGCATTATGTGACTATTGTGAAGAAACACAGAATCTACTAAATATACATGTCTGCTTTTCATGGTCATGTAAATGTGAATAAAGATGTAGTCCAAGTTTTTTACCAACCACTTAACAATGGAAAATCTAAAAAACAGTCCAGTACTAATACATCGATGTGCATGTGCATGTGTTTTCTTTGTGTTTTAAAAATCTAGACAGTGCCAGAAAAGACAAAACAGATATAAACTTGCAGAGCCCTTGTGTATTTCAGCTGTTGTATTCATTGTTATTCACACAGAATTTTGAGGAGGATAAATTAGCTTTCTTTCAGGTTCGGCAGAGCTCGATCCTCCAACCCTGCGAATATTATGCAGCTGGTCAATTACTGTTATTTAAGGGGTTAATTTCCCTAATGTGTACATTTTGCCGTTATCTATACAAACAATATACAAGTATATACATAATGAATTCCAAGTGTTAACTGTAATTAACCATTCTCCATGAATCATACTGTAGATAAACCACTGGAGTTACAAGCACACACTGCAAATCAAACACTGTGTAAGTGAACATTACTCAGCACCTGGCAAACTTCATAAATTCCATGTACGTCTACCTGACCAACCACAAGCACATGCAACTGATTGTCTGGGCTAATTTTACTCGTAGAGTATGGAATGAACAGCAAAGATCCCGGACCTGCTAAACGACAGTGGTCACAATTGAAGCCACAAACTCTAACTACAGTCTGCATTACCAACAGTCACCTGAGCTAAACAGTTCACGTCACCTGCAAAACTCATTCCAAACAACACAACTCTTCGCACATGTCTCAAAACAGGCTCAGTACAGCCAAACACTATGAACTATCCTCATTGAGATAACACACACCGTCACTCAGAACACGCAGAGTAAAAACACTAGCATCAAACACCAAAAAGTGAAATTCTTTCAAATTATATTTATTTTATTTTATAATATACCAGTTTTTTATGTAAACAAGAAGGAATGAAAATCAGCTTGCTTCAATAGATATATTTATATATTTAAATATATCCAGCATCATGCACAAGTGTTTATCATTACATTGGATGTCCTCTCTTGCCATGCACCTGCATCATCTAAAATACAAATGAATGTGGTGTTTGCATTGCTTCCACCTCCATTACTTTCTGAAAAACAGTACAGTAAGTGCACATATAACCTCAGACATCTTACCTGAACATATTGGTATCTTTGCTCTTTTACCTGTTAACGTTTTCTCTCGAACGATGCAATGTATAACTGTTTCATTCTTACGTGGTGTTTCTTTTTTTTCCAAAAAAGTATTTCTGAGCTTTCCCTATCCCTATATATATATACTGTATGTGATCACTAACAAGTCTCAAACAAGACACCTTCTTAGGCTTTCAGCTGAAATTGCAATCAGCAGTGTTTGAAATGCACCAGACTGAAATCCATTCTGTTTTGAATGTGTGGCTAACAGTTTTGAAAGCAGTGTGTTAGCATTTGAACAAAGTGCTGTAAATCCACAGTGTTGTGCAGGTTGTGGTGAAAGCCATGGGATAAGTGTGTAGAGTTTTTAAAACTGTGTTCAAGCAATGAAAAACGAACTAGAGATTGGTCCACATGAACTGCTGCTGTGCTGACTGTAGTTAGAGTTTTGCACGTGGCGTCGTTTAGCAATCGAAAAAAAACTGTAATAGTGGAAAACAAGACAAATGGGAGAATGTCTGAAAATGCACCTTAATTGTATGAAATATACCTAGACTTTTACCATATCAATTCAATAATGTCGGACCTTCGTGACCTGTTGCTTCGTGACCACAGCTTACAATCTCTCACAATCATCCCTTGAGAAGCTGACACTGTTACTTAGGCACAAAGCTGAACGCAGAGCTAAAGCTGGCTAATATAACTACAGTGTAAAATTGCAGTAATTTTACATTATGTATACAGTTTGATCATTTGGAGAAAGATTTTCAAAGAAACTCCTCAAGTCACAAACAACTTTCAGTGGTGGTGAGTTTCTAAATGCAGCACTGCAAAATTGTTCCACTCCTTTCATCACAAGGGCAAGTACTTTGAGTGCAAACAATGGCTACAGCCTCACAGCAAACTCATAAAGTAGTGCTGCTCACATATTCTCTCTCTTTGTACTGCGTTATGGAAGAGTGTGTGTGTGTATATGTATGTGTGTGTGTGTGTGTGTGTGTGTGTGTGTGTGTGTGTGCGTGTGTGTGTGTGTGTGTGTGTGTTTGCATGTGTGTGCATGCGTCTGAGAGACTGTGCTCTTTGTGTCTGTATCTTTGTGTCTCTCTCTATCCTTTTAAGACATTGATTTCTCCTTACGACGGACAGAAGGCTCTAAAAGGGGACAAAGATGGAGTGATGAATGGCTGCTGTCCTCAAGAGGGATGCTTGTTTTCTCGTCTCTCTTTGATGAGGTCACCGACAAGACACTGGGTCAGAGGTCATGGAGCCATATAGATTGACATCAAAAAAACACAAAAAAACTCACTTTACTCTGTTCAGTAGGTCTCCAGCTGCAATTACCTATAAATTGTTGCCACTAAGCATTTCATCCTTCCCAAAACCCACGTCTATCTAGAGAGACAGGCAAACGCACATACTGTATGCATGCACATACACAGAAGCAGCTTATAAGGAAGGAAAAAGCTGGCATCGAGCACAGTTCCACAGCACTTTATACTGTCATGCTGTTGTATACTCTATATGCTAGAAATCCCCACATATCAGTTTGTGTGTATGTGTTTGTGTGTGTACATCTAGGGGTCAGAGGTCAGTGAGTGAGGGATTGGGGAATGCACATGGAGCACACAACCAAATTCCAGCTAAACAAAGCTCTATCTGTGCTTTCTACAACAAGGAGGCTTTGGGACACACTGAAAGGTGAAAACATTGGCCTCTGTCTGGATGACTGCATGTCGGATGCATGTTCCTCTCTCCCATTCTCTTTATTGCTCTTTTTCATTTTAAAAATGTTTCTTGGCATACCGTTGTTCCAAAAACACAATTCTATCCTCTTCTCTTTCAATGGAGAGAAGTATTTCATTTTTATCCTCTTTTCTACATCAATATTTTCCCATTTTCCTTCTACCTCAGCCTATGTTTCTGCCCCATTGTAAGCTTTTTTAGCATTGGGGATGTAGGGTATTTATGCATTCATGTGTGTGCTGTGTTTGTGTGAAGTGTTTGGGTGCATATGTGTGTGTGTGTGGCCTTGCTGTGGAACGCAGAGGTCAAGGGGAGCTGACCTCCCCTGAGGTCTGAAACTGGTGCGAAGGGGGTGGAGAGAGGTGAGACCCTTACACACACACACACACACACACACACACACACACACACACACACACACACACACACACACACAAACACTCAAGCATTAAAGGAGTTGGGTTTTTTCAAGCCTTCGTTTCTATTGGTTGTGACGTTTTATTAATCAGGATAAAATAGTGTAGATATGGAGTCACAGCAGTCAGACAGGTTTCCCTTGTTTAACCATAGTATTATTTATTTAGAAAATTCACTTAATTAAATAATTACCCATACTGTCCGTTAGGGACTGATCATCTTTGTTCGTAATGTCCAAATTAGATTTTCGGATAATTCTGTCTGATTGTCCGACCTGTTGCCTGCCCTATAGTGAATTTGGTTTTAGGCAGTGTCAAGAGGTGGTCACTACATCTCCAGAACTTAGCAATTTAATAGGAAATTTAAATATTATCATAACTGATAGGGCCGATGGCCAGACTACAAAAATAAAACAAAAGCAACCCTCCAAACACATAGAATCGTGCAGCACTTACAGACATGGTATGCAGGCACACACACACACACACACACACACACACACACACACACACACACACACACACACACACACACACACACACACACACACACACACACACACACACACACTCACACCTGCTCTTCCCTTCTTCTCTCTGTTATTGAACTGCTTTTATTCTCTTGGCCTTACATTTTTTCTGCCCCCCCCGCTCCCCTACACTCTTGTCTTTCAGACTAAACAAATGTAACTTGGCTGGGAAACAGCTCTGAATCCAGATGCTGTCTCTCTCTCACTCCCTCATCCTTCACTATCTATCCATCCCCCCCCCCCCCCCGACCTTTGCCCCGCCAACCTCCCACCCTCTCTGGCAGAATACGAGTGCCGCAGGAGCTCTCCCCTCTCTCATTCAACAACATTCATTCATCCCCCTCCCTACCATGAAAGTTGAGAGTTGCTCTTCTTCTCTGGTCAATACATCCTTCTTTTTTAAGGGCTGGCCATTGCTTAACCACTGCACAATTTTGATGACTTTGACAAAACCTCTGGAAAAGAAAGCAGGACAATGGATGATGGAGTAACCTAAGGTAAGAAGGACCCCATCAGGTGGGCACACCTCTCCTATCCTTCCACATTTTATCATTTCAATGAAATACTTTACATCACATGAGAATTCAGAGAAGCTATTGTATGTTTTTAAAATGTCAGATTTTGACCTGAGTATATCATTTTTGGATCACATACAGATAAATCATGCTAGACAGAGTCCGCAAAGTCCACACATATACATACTGTAGTGCACACGCATGCAGGATTAGTGATGACAGGGCCCAACATGAGGGTAGATGTGATGGATTTAACGTTAGTTTCTGACTGGGAAGTGTGGCTTTTCAAACAGGAGTGGACCCACCACAGGACAGAGAGAGAGAGACACACGCACACAGACAGACAGACAGAGAGAGAGAACTTTTTAAGCCCTGTGGTTATATTTCCCTGGAGCCTACCCCAGCTTTACAACTCCATTAACTGCTCTAGTGCAGATTTTAGCCCGCATCAGCCCAGATTTGTTCTGAAATAAATCAGAAATGGAGGAAAAGAAAGTCCAAAATGTGGGTCCCTAAGCACCTTTGGTATAATTCCTTGCACTGGCCAAGTTGAGGGAGCCAAATATTAGTACAACTACATGTCCCGCTCCCCACAGCCAAAGCAGGGCCACCCCAAGACGCAGGACTGCCCGACTGACCTTCCCGTTTAAGACCTTAACTTCTTCCTCTTCACCCACTCCTTGAATTTAGCACCAGCCGCTTGTGTGTATGGTTTCTGTGTGTGTGTGTGTGTGTGTGTGTGTGTGTGGGGGTGTGTGCGCGTGTGTGTAGGGGTCTCCAGTGATTCCCTGAACCCCGCAGCCAGTCTTTTCTAAACATCACCTCTCAAAGCTCATTCCCGAATAAAAGACAACATGGAAAGAAAAACAGGACAGCAGCAGAAAAAGGAGGAAATGTTATTTAAAAGGTACCAGACCACAGCATTTTCCACTGATATTATATACTCCCTGCCCAATCCAAAATATATACGGGCCGCAGGCCAAGAATGTAAAAATAAAACACATAGACTCAACATCTGGAGCAAACTGAACAAAACCCTCATTTAATCTGCCCTGAATACTGCATTCTACCATTCTACCTCTGGCCTGTCTCACTCACTGACACACATACTCACTCATATTCACGCACATGCACACAATCTTTGTCACATGTGCACACTGCACACCGACTGTCCACGGGACTGTAGACATGCATGAATATGGAGTTTATACCAGATATCAAATGTATGAACACAAGCCACCCACAGAAACAGCTGATCATCTTTAAACACAGTTTCATAATTTTTTTTTATATAATATAAAATATAATTTAGAGTGAAAAAATAGAGAGTCATAGAAAGGGAAGGTCTTTTTATGCACACTTTGACTTGAAGACTTTAATGAGTTCAGAAACAACTATACAAATATGTCAGAATTGTTTCTACATTTGGCTGAGGTCAAACAATAGTGAATCCAACAGAAAGCTATGAAAATAACAATAAAAATAGTGGCAGAGCAGACAAATGATTCATGAAAATAACATAAAGGGCCATATTAGGTGGAAATTGAAATCCCCCAACGTACCAGAGGTACAGAAGAGCTTCCGGTGCTCTTTTCATTTGTTACACCCTCTTGAGAATATTCAAATAGCACTAGTTATTAGACTTGTGAAAAATTGCAGAAGCTGTACAACATTTGCAAACATAACTACAGAGAAAGGAGAGAAAAAAACATGAGAGAAAAAAGAGAAATGGAGTGCATGTGTGTTTACTGTGCTTATTTTTTTAGGATTAAATAACCTCACAGCGATATTTTGCCACTCATTAATTTTGAGTTGGGATTTCGGGTTTAATGTTAAGATAAAGATTAGTTTAGGGTTTGGTTTATGGAGTGAATGCAGTCAGTAAAGACATTCGCAAGTGTGAATGTGTATTTATATGTGTGTCTGTATGTGTGTGGGTCAGCATCCTCTCAGGAGTTCTGGCAGTGCTGGCAGTAGCTGTCTGAGCTGAAGAGTGGGCTAAGAGCTGTGTAAGTTGTGGGTTTGATTCCTGCCCAGGCCAGGTGGAGGGTGCCAGGCACAGCAAACCATTGGATACTGCACCTCTGCCAAGACCATGGACCACTTTCATAAAATACATTAACCTATTCAGCTCCCTGGGCCTTGTACTGGGTCCATATAGTTTACAAATGCATCTGTGCAGCTGAGCTTTAGTAAAGCTCATTTTATATTTTAGTCAAGCTTAAAAAGTTTCCAAAGATACCAGATAAGTCAAACATTGTTGGGGGTATAAAATTATGTAATAAAGCTGTAGCCCAAAAAAGTCAAGCCCCGCCACTGAAGACACCCCTTTAAGCGGGTAGCCCTGTTGTAATGGAAATGCTAATCCCTGCTGTGCTGGGCTGACGCGCCTAGTCAAACTGAGTCAAGCCAAGCAAGCACATGTGTACGGAAAAACCCTACAAGTTTCCTTTTTGCCCTTATACAGGACAGCATACACAGTATGATGAGTGGTAAGGATGACAGTGATCCTACCATTCGTGTCAAACTCCACAACTGCACTCACAAACATTAAGGTACACAGGGAGAAAACGTGAGACGATAGCGAGAGAGCCCATGAGTCTGCTCACACAGATAGAACTGTCAAGCTTGGTCAGGTTTACAAGCACTAAGAGGTGTGTATGTGCATATGAATGTGTGTGTGTGTGTGTGTGTTGTCTCTGTGAGCATCTGATAAGCAATAACCTGCAAACTCAATCCAGCTGTGCAGTGACAGAAGAACACATAAGCACATCAAAACAAAACCTCAATGACAGCTGTTTTTATGCACCCCAGGCCTCCTATCAGGAACAAACACATACACTTTAAAACACACTCTTGGTTTTAGATGAGCACAGCATCATTTGTGAGGGGACAGCTTGTACTGTATCACAGTTTTTTCTGTCGCTTAGTAGCAGACTATGTGCCTGCAGTCATCTGCACATACAAGGGACTTAGTAAGTATTTGATCGTAACAGTGAATGATAAATGTTTTCAAATCCTTTGTAAATCAACAGCATTCAGGAATGCTTTTTGTTTTACATGATTTTTGAAAGTTGTCTGAAACCTAGACTTGTGCCGATTGGTGATCTGATCATATTTCGGCATTTGAAGGGGTCATCGACGACTGTTTTTTCCTACAACTATATTAAGGCGAGTTTTACCAATTTGCTATCAGAACTAAGATTTTTTTAAACAATCTTTAGAATCTGGTTCCCTACTGTGCATTGAACAAATGCACAAGGGAATTTTAAACCAGTTTGCCATTTCTTTTCCATGGATCTGACACCACGCTTTGCTCTGTGTTCCATAAGAGTAGTTAACGTTATGTAAATGATTTGGATTGTGATATTACAGATAATATAATAACATTAAATGGAACATGATGCTGTGATATTGTCACATAAAGCACAGACTTTTAAAAGGGAGCCATTTTCAAATAGACATTGCTATCAAATAAAAAAAAAGCGATGTCTAAAAATATGTAAATAAAACGTCCACACTCTTTCTTATTCAGGTACCTTTAACTGTATTGCTTGCAAAAAGCAATACAGTTTGATTATTTCAAAGCCCCCTGGTGAGCTTGCGTAACTGATTGGATGATATGAAAATAGAAACGATTGCCCAACCCTACTGAAACCTCTATGAGAAATTAAGCAATATAAAGTTAGCTCCAAGAGTATCATTTAATCTCGCATGGAGAAGTAACAAAGGTTTGCTTTAGAGCTGCAATTCCCATTAACAATTAATATTTTAGCCTTTATTTTATTAACCATTTTAATAACCATTACATGTACTGTACAACTAAAAGGGCACTCTGAGAGCGAAGACCACCGCCAAGACATGACCTATCACACAATGTTAATGCGTGTGTGAATTTTTCCAGTCGGGAACAAATTTTTCCCGATTATCCTGACACCACATGAATGCAGCACAAATCCCATATCTCACAATGTTAACGAAAGTAAAAAATAATGTGTGTATCCGCTGCGTGATTGGGATCCATTCCAAAATGTAAGGGTTCTTACTTGGCTCATGCTACACCCTTCCACCAAGTTTCATAAAAATCAGATATAAAAGTCAGATATAAAAATCAGATATAAAAATAAACTATAATCCTGCTGACAAACAAATAAACCAACGAACAACAAAACAAATGGACAAACTAAACCGAAAACATAACCTCCTTGGCAAAGGTAATGCAATAAACACACTACACATTAGCAAAACCCAGAATAAAAGTCACTGCTTGTCTGTCTGGGTCCAGAAGAAAAATCATAAAAAAGTAATTCAGTTTTGCTAATAAATGAAATGGCAAATGTCAGCATTTGTGAGTTGAAAACATTATGGAAACTATAACTGGTTATCTATGAACAGTTGTTGTCATGCAGGGGTTAGGTATGCATCATATTTGTAGCCAGTTTATGTAATTAGATTTGCAACATATCTAACAATGATGGACATATAATGCCCTGTTGTTGGCTACAGTGTACTTGTGTAGTGTAAACAGTGTTTTCACTTCTGTTTCATCTTTTTTAAATTGTTGGCCTGTCAATTCCGACATGTTTAGGTTTCCTTTTTATCATCCTGCCTTTCTCTACAAGTGAAACAAATGAAAAAGATTAAAATACAGTATATTACTGCATAATTCACAAGTTATGTCCCATGGGTCGAGCTTATAACTAACACTCTGCTAAAAGACTGTCGTTCTGTTCCATACCCTGCTGCTTTACCGCTTTCTCTTCCTACATATCTATATCAAGTTGAATCTTCACCATCTCTATCTCCTTCGCTCTCTCTCCTGGTGTACCCCTCCCTTCTGGCTTCAGTTAATTCATGAACAGCATCATGATTGAATATTAATAATTCACATCAGCTCTCCCTGATGACTCATTACAACCCTTGAAATGGAGGGAGAGAGAGACCGGCATACACAGATGAAAATATGGAAGTGTGTGCGCAGGCACACACACACACACACACACACACACACACACACACACACACACACACACACACACGTACAGACAGAAACTAAAGGTATCATCCAGGTATCATTTACTAACTTCTGATATTGAGCCCCTGACAACCATGTACACACATACATACATTCACACATAATAATTGCTTATTTGAACTAGCTGAGGTTGGGGTGTTTGTGTGAGGGCCATGGCACAGTGAAACGGAAAGAAACTTAATACTGACTGAAGCAGAATTATTAACAGCATTTAAAGGAATCTTTTGAAAGTTTAACAACAAGTGGAAGAGGAGTGCATGAAATGTAACCTTGCCCTTTAGTTTGAAAATAAAAAATAAAAATCGACTTAATTGCGTCTCTGGGAGTGGGTGCAGGCTTGCATGTGCGCATGTAATGTATGAGGGTGACATCTCGAGACTGTCAAGGTAAACTTAGTGAGTTTTGGTCAATGAATAACAAGCATGTTATCAAGCCAATTGTTAAATATGCAAAGAGAACGTTCACATTAAATCAATTGCAAAGTTATCATGGCAGTGACAGACGACAAAGGACTCAACAGAAAAATGTAGGACTAGTTTGGGTATGTTTTTTCTACAGATTTTCACGTTCTCCTTGAGTGGAGGGGAAATAGAATGCATGTGCGTGTGTAACAAATCAACATACATCACCTAAGACAATAATCAAAAGTCTTGACTTTACTTTAATAAATAACTCATTTTACAGGCTATGTCCCCCAAAAGAAAAGCTATGCAGGGGAGGCCACACACACACACACACACACACACACACACACACACACACTCATTTAGCCCCATTAGCGAAAAGCAGAGTTGAACACCTTGTAGACTGCGAGGTGTGTGTCGATCGATGGAGGTTAAACCCTGGGTTAAAATATAAACAGCAGGATAAGTCACAATCAATAGCTCCGATCCCCTGGCAACTGGTCAATACTTCCACACTCCGACCCAGTGAAAGGAGAGAGAGAGCAAGAGACACACAGAGTTTCGATGTGCCTGTTTTGAGATAAGGATGTTAATTAATATATACGCAGTCACACACACATACAGATACACACACATTGCCCTGAGTTGATAACCTGTTAGCAGAGCTGTGGTAACTCAATAGATTGCCGCTCTGATGACAAAAAAACACTATTGATTTTCTTGCCGTGCCAGAATACCTTACACTGCTTATTCACTTCAACAAACGTTTATTCTTACCCACAAACTACAAATGAATATGAGTCACATGCATACACATGTATAGGCCTACATCTAGGGTTATTCAATCAAGGCCATTCCTGCTTGTGATATGAAACCCTGCCATGTTACAGAAAGTATTTCTTATTTGCCATATGCATTCCTTGTCTTTGCTTTTTTCTGCTCCGTACCAAGCCAGAAACCACACCTCTACAGTAGCGGGCCCAAAGTGCAAGAAAAGAATATTATTTCTTGCGTGAGCGTGCATGTGCTGATGCTGTCTTTATTTGTAGACTGTCTGTGTGTGTTCGTGTCAGTGCTAAGCCATAGAGGAGATGGACTCCATATGCACAGTGTTTTCACAGCCCTAAAGGAAATCATGACCATAGCAGAAAACCCACCAGCTATTTCACTAAGGTCTCATTTTTTCTGTCTTTGTGTGCGTGCATCTTGTGCAAGTGTTGTATATATAAGGGCACGGTGTGTGTGTGTGTGTGTGTGTGTGTGTGTGTGTGTGTGTGTGGGTGGGGGGGAGGCGTTATTTGAGTAAGCCTGTGTGTTTTCCTTGTGTTTGCATTGGCACGCACAGCATATCACACCCACCTCTCTACCTTACTTCCCATTAGCATGTCAGTCTAAAGATTGGGATGTGTGTGTGTGTGTGTTTGGGTATATGCTTCCAAGGGTGATTAGTGGGCATCGGCAGTGTGTCTTTGGTGTGTAACTGTACAGCTCTCCAATCCAGAAGGTCGTTAGGGGTGCTGTAGGATACAAACACAGCCACACACACACACACACACACAAACACTCAGACAAGGACACTCAACAATTATTAATCCGTGTTCATGTATTTTTAAGGCTAAATTCAATTTGTGATGGTGATGTGAACTAGGGTTTGAGCTGAGTCTGTGCCTAAGATGACATATTAACTATTGGGCTATTAAAACACCCATCAATCAGACTGACAAAAGGAAGGAGATGTTCAAGCGAGAAGGTGATCACTTGCTGATCAACTATTCTTTTAATTTGGACTGTCAGCTAAAAGTTTCAGAGTCACAGGCAGAGTCTCTCACCTTCCTTTTGTTCTTTGTACATGTACAATGTGTCCTAGCTATCGGAAGCAAGCATCGTGGGAGAGAGTCTTCGATCAGTTCTCAGTCTTGCCTCAGTGTAGAAAACACATTCTACCGCCATTCCCACCTAGACAAGAGATCAGAGGAGATTGGTTGATTGTTACTAATGCAAGCTCTAGTGGGGCTTTATCAATGCAATAAAGTTGGGAGCCGGGAGTTATCAGTGATGGCAGGCCAGCTAATACAGCTCAGCCTGAGCCAGGCTAATCATTTACAGCAGCGGTCTAAGCAGGGCACACAGTGGTTAGCCCACTAGCATCATAAGCCTAATTAGTGAGCGCTGCCTCACTTGTTGGCTGCTTGTCTGTGTTGGGCAAATGGGACATGAGTTTAAAAAGTGTAAAGATGTGGAGGACAGGTGTGAGATATGAACTTGTCGGAGTGCCAGAAGAAAAAAAACTAGGCATCAGTGATTACCTAAAGAGCCTTAGACTCAGGAGACAGACGGTCTTTATGATAGAATCAATAACCATTCATGGTCTGCTGCTCTGGAACCAGCACACAGATCAATAAAGGTGATTATTAGAGTTAACCCTTCACTCTCTGTGATCTTTAGTCTTCAGACAGCAAGACATACAGCTCGATGTCGTAAGATTACAAGACACATACAGTCAGGCAAAGTATCGACATAACGAAAAGATGTTGGTTGGATACTGTACTCATAAAATGTGGAATAACGAAACCAAATTGAAAATACTTTTCCCACTGACACAGAGTCCCACAATGACTCTCACCAAAATTGATTTAAGCTCAATTCTCCTGCACTTTTATTGTCTTCTTTCTAAATGTTAATAATCCAGCACACTGCCATTGACAGCATAGGAAGTAATGAAATAATAATTTTTGGACCTACCTCGCAACCTTTGTGTGCGGTATTGTGTTTTGTATGATGATGCCCTTCTTGCCCTAGGTTGACTCTAAGTCTAAGGTCAACCCTTCTCTCTCATTAGTCCTGACCCTCTGCAAGCTCCTCTCATCTCCAGTGACAAGCAGGTCAAACCAAACACACTAATTATGGAGAATTGGAGGTGGAGAGCGTTAATGTTTATGAGCTAAAAAGAGGCAAACAATAATTAAAGCCTAGGCTGTGACACTGTGTCATAATTCTGCTTTTCTCACCTAATATTTACCATAATGCTGGATGCTACGAGAGGCCCTCTATCAGGTAGGAACAAGTAAAACTGGATTCTTTGGATTCCTAACAACAGGTGAGCAGGGGTGTAAAACTTAGATTGTCTTTATTGATATGAAAATACCAAATGCACATGCTTGCAACAAAACAGACACGTGCACACATACATGAACAAACTGCTGTGCTGTCAAATTTTTAATTCCCCACGTAAACTGCTTGCCCTCTGTCTTTATAGATTTATATGCCTGCACTGCCACATACACATGCGCACACACACACACACACACACACACACACACACACACACACACACAGAGTCCAACAGCGCACATCAGAAAACATCTGATTCTCTTTATCACCACTGCTTCTATTTTACACTGATCCAAAATAGACATACTTGAAGAAACACAAACAGATGCACACAAGCACACACAATCTACGTCTGATCCCAAATACCTCCAGAACAAACAGAAAACAATTCCAGGCATTTTATTCTCTCAGCGAGAGCTCAGCCACCAGCAAGAAGCACCAGGCAGAATGGGTTACAGCGCAGAACGGAGTTAAAGTGAAAGTCATAGCAATAGGCCTAACCTTATATTACAACCACACTGAACATACACACAGTACATGTGTGTGCACAAATACAGTATGGACATACATGACTGTTCAATAAACTTCCTAAACCCCTGATGGCATACTATTGAGTGACATGCAGAGAAACAGAAATATAAGGGAAAAAATAATAGAGAATGACAGAAGTGTTTTGCAATTCAAAGACTCAAAAACAATGTATATTCTGACACAGTATGGTGGCACTAAATAAAAGCGTATGGTTGGCGGCAAAAAAGAGAAAAAGAGGTAAGGAGAGAGAAGACAGAGAGCAGTTAAGATAACAAACCATTAAACTTGGCACCGCTGTCCAAAATCCTGAGGAAAGAGAGATAGAGCATCTTTAAACACTGTCATTTGACTTTGAACAAAGTGACTTTTGAAGTGAAAGAAGCCGTTTCCCCCTTTCTCCTTTTTTCCCTTCCCTCCACATTTTAATGCTCCCTGCTCTATCATGTAAATCCCCATTCAAATTAGTTGGGCATTAGAGCCCTCAGCAGTAATGTCAGAGAGACTGAATGAGATGGGGGACTTAAGCACCTAACGAACAATGAAATTCCCAAGCCTTGGGACAGGACAATTAAGAAGCAGGCTTAGCCAATGATGAAAATTTATTGCTATCTAATACATATTTCTATTTTCTGAACACTAACCAATTTGAATGTGATTAAGGGGGGTGGGGCGCTTCATTAAAGAGACGCTGGCTCTCAGAGGTCGCTGGGAGAGGAGCCTTTTGATGTTAAATTACAAATACGGAGGAGAAAGGCACTGCCATTGTCTTTTTGGGGTCCAAGTATTGTTTTCTGTGGTTCCCCTTAAACGGGTTAGTTAACCCCTCGCTGTCCAGGAGAGATGCTAATAAGACGGGCCTGGGGGAGCAAAAGGAGGGGGGCAGGAATGGAGAGGGCTTTTTAGTGGGATAATAGACAAAATAAATGCCTTAGCGTTTATTCCTTTCATCAGAATGAAAGCATCCATCCATTCATTGTTTCCTTCCCTTTCCTTGTGCGTCAGTGTGTCTGTTGGCTGTGCTCACAGTGGGTGTCTTTGGCTCTGTTAGAGCCACTTGCACAGGAAGCTTTAGTGAAAGGAAAAGAACAGAAGGAGTAAAACTAACAAGCCCATTAGAAAACAATTCAATTCAAATCAGATTCACTTCATTCAGTTATGCTGCCAATAAATTGCTAAATAAATTGTTATTCAAACTTTGCTAAGATGTATTTTTATTTCAGAACCTCAGATGTGAGAGTGACAGATTTTATTTTATTTTATTTTTTTGCCAGAACTCGTCATCATTAGTCAAGTTGAGTTTATGGACTTGTAATTGTCAGTGCAGTATGACTACTGGTGCTACAGTTCTGACACCTGTCCATTAAAACAACATGATCTTTCTCAGATAATAAAATAGAGTATGCTCTGCACAAAGTGTTTTCTGTCTAAACCAGTGACAGGAGGGTGCTGGTGGTCTGTATATGGGCCAGCAGGAGTAAGAGGAGAACCCCAGGACAAAAACCTCCAAGCTGAGAGCCAAGGTGTCAGCGTCACATTGTTTTAAGCCAGAAATGAAGCTCTGGGAATGGCTTAGTAGAATACTCAGAAGGGGGAGAACAACGCATCTTTTGTTATTTAACGGTCTCGCTCGGAGAGAAGGACCATAATTCGGGTCAGAGAGGAGAGCAGCAAACTGTGCATATATCTTCTCCCCTGCAACACGCACCAGGGCCAGATTAATTTGCGTTAATGGATGCGTTCTCAGGCCTAGTTTGGAGGGGATAAAGGACATTTTCATTAACTTTCTTTATATTTAATGTTCAATTAGTTGCGGGTATAACCGGACCATAATCAGATGGAAATATGGGCAGGAATTAATGCCTCGGCAGGAAGAAAGAAAGACCAAGGGATTGGTATGCACCCAATGCAAGCTGGGTGCAGATGGGTGTCTGTATGAGGGTATATATGTGTGTTTGTCTTCATGAGGGTGTAAAAACCGATGCTCAGCATGCATAGTATTACAGTACAAAGGTATTAAATCTCATAAATATATTTATAGAGATTAGTTGAGATATTTACATGAATATACAAATATGTGATGTGTCAGGAGCGATGCCAGTGGGGACAAGAGAGAGAGAGAGAGAGAGAGAGAGAGAGAGAGAATAAAGGGGGTTTACAACAGCATGAAGAGAAAATGAATGACACGGAAAATAGAAAAATCAAACGCTTTATTGTGTGGGTTAGGCATGCTTTTATCACCGTGATAGGCAGTGTTTAGTGTGTGTGTGTGTGTGTGTGTGTGTGTGTGTGTGTGTGTGTGTGTCTGTGACTGATGCAGCGTGTTGTGTTGCATGTCACGCTGAATGATAGGATTACTCATTTTCCCCTTAGCAGAACACAAATCACTCTTTTATCCGCCATCATTGAATCTTTCCAGGGTTAAGTGTTTATGTTCACTGCCTCTCACTGCACTCTGTGTGCGAGCATATGTGTGTTGTCTCATTTGCACATTTTGTTTGTGTGTATATTCTTCCAACCTTCAACAACAAAGTGAAATGGCAGAAACTAAATGACTGCTAAAAACTGTGACATCTTGTCTCACTTGTCTACAAAACTGAGGTGTGTGGGTGCATGTATTTATATCTCACATACACACACACACACACACACACACACACACACACACACACACACACACACACACACACACACTAAGCAGTTTACAGGCTGAGATGTGGAAACAAATAGAAAAGAGTTGAAGAAGAAATACACTGAAAGGGAAGCACTGCATACATGTGTATGGGTGGGGGGGGGGCTATTCATGCGTTTGTGTTTGGGGGGTTGTGGGGTGACATATGCGGTCACTGTCTAGGGATTCATGGCCTGGAGTTATGTATAGCACACTATGAAGACGATGACGACAACTTATTCTTCGCATGAAAAGATCACGTGAAGGATTTCAGTCGCACTGCTTCCTGTCGAGCCCGCTGGTGGCCATATAGGCCAAACCTTGACGTGCAGATTTTTATATCACCTTGTGCACTCTCACATTCTAATTCCTGACAAGAGGTGGTTTAAGTGGAGGTTGTGACAGGGGCATCCCCTTTTTGATACCACTTTATGTCCTGTGCTGCCCGTCTTATGGTGTCAATCCGCTTTGCTGCCTTTTGACACTGTCTCCCTTTCTTTCTCCCTCACACACCCCTACACACACACACACACACACACACACACACACACACACACACACACACACACACACACACACACACACACACACACACACAGCTAGTTCTGTGCAGGTTATTAGTTTATGAGGAAGTGGCTGACTGAGAAATAACTATCTGAGGTGAAGGTGTGTCAGACATTATGCGACCACAACATTTACAGTAATTGTGGGACAGGAAAAAGAAAAGAAAAAACTATAAAGACTGCAGTCAGAGGGATCATGAGGCATCAAGGGATCCTCTACCAAGGTTATGCTTGATCCCTTTTTTTTCAATAAGAAAAAAGAATGAGATATATACATGTTCAACCTTTTATGAATAATAACAGCCAGGAGTAGAATCATTTGAGGCATTTCTGCCACATTCTCAGAATTTACACAGCTTCAAGACATCAACCACATTCTATTAATGCATTTTCTAAACCCATTCAGTAAGTGGAAGACTTTCTAGTTTGACAAGGACAGCAGTGGGATGATTTATCTTCTAGAGAGAGAGAGAGAGAGAGAGAGAGAGAGAGGAAGACAGATAGGGGAAGCAAGACACCGACAGACTGCTCGTATGCAATGTGCTCCACTTTTGAATTAATTGAATCAACATATTAAAAAAAAATGTGATATGTGTATTTCATTAGTCTTTCATGTCTGTGCCACAATAAACTAGTTAGAGTTTTAAATAATCTTTAGTCATAATCAATGATTTTTTTTTTTTTTACCATAGTGAATGAAAAGTGGATTAACAAATCCAAAGTCCCCTCTGCTTGTATTGGCTTCAGTGTTTGTGCACTCCATCCAAGTGAATTCCTTTCCTACTTTCAAACAATTTCATGCTCCAATTCCAAAGCCTACTGCTTCAAAGATAACAGGGGGAACAAGAAGGAAATTCAGATTATTTGGCTAAGATTCCCTCTGAGTTCATTAGCTGCCTGCATTAATTAAAAACAAACAGGATAAATTGACCACAAATGGAATTTTGGGTGAAATCTTGTCAGCAATCCAATAAAGCTGTGAAAAAATATCATTTCAATTACAGTGTAAGCTGTCTAAAGCTGGGGTCAGATCTGCCCCTCTCCATTAAACTTCAAGGCTTCCCAGGCTCCGTCTTGGTGAGAGCATCTAGGGACTTGAACACAGACGATTACTGAGGTAATTTGGCTGAAAGCCCACTTGAATTGGCCCAGACCCTCGATACTATCAGCTTCACAATTAACCAACAAAAACAGATAACCTCCAAATCTCTGCAAGCCGTTGCAGCTATAATAGCTCACCGGTCTTGCCCAACACACACACACACACACACACACACACACACACACACACACACACACAAACACGCACATACTGTACATATACAGATACAGTGCAGAGGCACACACTCATGAAGTTACACACAAATGCTCGCGCAAAACCCAAATACACTGCAGGGATTTCTGTCCAATTAACATGCATGCAAAGCAATTTAGAACCCAACAAGATGTTTTTGTCTGACTGCTCCAGGGTAATTTAGCACTTCTGTTTCCACACAAGTCTGCCATGAAGGGAGGGGAGCAAGAAGCAAAGAGGGGTTAGAAAAGTGGAATGGATTTCTTGATTAAAACTGGCCTTTTTCTCCCCTCTCTTTGCGTACAGAGGCGTGAGGCTGCGGCTACTCACACACAGCAAACATGCAGCGAATCCATATGCCCTAATACAGAGGCAGCATCATTGTTAATTTCCTTTGTTAGCCGTCTGCTCCCATGGCCGATTTAATTTGTGGTGGTGTTTCAGTGAGCGGTGGGTTGGAATTGAATTAACAGACATTCGTTCACTCGTACATTCCTCTGTCTCCGTCCCGATGTGTGTGTGTCAGTTTTACATATCGTTCAATATTTGGACTTAGATTACTGTTAATGTGAATGCATGATCACACTGATGCCTCTCTGCAACAGACGTCCGGAGATTGTTAGCTGTACGACATGGTTTCTATAACAGCTTGGCATTCATACCTAAATTATTTCTCAGATACATGCAATGAATGAGGAAAATGGGAAATGTACAAGGAAGGTTTATAAGAATAAAAAGCACCTTGTTTGATGCTTTTATCTTTTATTTGGCATTGCTGTCAATCGATCAAAAGCTCCTATCTGTCTCTGTATCTCACGCACACACACACACACACACACACACACACACACACACACACACACACACACACACACATACACACACACACACACACACACACACACACACACACACACACACTCATATCAGACACAGTTCTGGGATGCTGATGAACTCATCTTTTTCGCTGCAAAGTAATTGTTAATAAAAGAGCAGTAGACAGATGGAAGTGCCAGATGAGTTGTAAAGATCAGAGTGAAGATAGAAAACATGTAAGACAAATGCTGTGAAAAAGAACAACATACTGTATCTGGGCCTCCCACCTTCACAACTCCCTCCTTCTCACCCTTTCTTCACGTAATTAAACCTATAGTCACTTTCAATTAGCTAGCCTTTCTCCCCATGCATGCCTTTATGCAAAAATTAATTAGTCAATTAGCCAATTAACATGTGTGCAGGTCTTTGTGTTAACGAGGCTTTTACAAGCTGTGGCAACCCGGCAGTAATGGCAGACAGGCAATAGACGCCATGGGACTAGTTTACACCACACAGATTCTACACGGCTGGGCTGCTGGCACACGATCCTGACACGGGCACACACACACACACACACACACGCGCGCACACACGCACACACGCACACACGCACGCAGAACACAAACACACACACGCACAAACACGCACGCACGTACACACACACACACACACTTTAATTTACTCTGCTGCAAACCCTTAACTCATACTCCACACAGCAGATGGACTTGCTTGCTTATTTTACCCCAGTTCGGTGATTAGATGTCTTTCATTAGGTGAATCAAGTATATTGGGACTGGACTGGAGTGAAGCCAGCAGTCCCTGTAGACTCCTAATGTTGCTGCATTGAGGCCCACCACTGCACACTGTTCCCGCTAAAAGTGCTGGCCCTTCCTATATTAGGGCCAGACCACAAATCACTGCAGTTTATTTTTACTGTGCATTGTACACAGACACATCTCCCACCCGAGTCACATAATACGCATGCCCTTTCTTTCTAACGCTCACACACAAATACACACCGACAGAAACTACGTGCGTATCAGCGTGCGTCTGTTCTGTGTCTGTGTATAAATACGGCCCAGAGACAGCAGTAATGGCTCCTGCTTCAAATAAACAGAGAGCAGAGAAGCCTCCCATCCCTGCTTCCCTCTGACCTAAATCACGGCTGGACAGACACCCCACTTCCTCACACTGAACGTTCTCAAGAAGACCAGTGCTACGCTACTAGATTTGTGTGTGTGTGTGTGTGTGTGTGTGTGTGTGTGTGTGTGTGTGTGTGTGTGTGTGTGTGTGTGTGTGTGAATAAGAGAGAGGCAGAGAAGGTTTTGATATATTCCACATGTTGCTTGCAACCCAGACACAACAACTCCTTGGCATATGGAGGAGTGTTATGAAAAAAAGAGGAGACGGGGAGAAGTTTCTGCTGCTGAGAAGAGGGAGTTATCATGGGTATGAACTGGTGGGGGTGGGGTAGAAATAACACCCATGCTTTTAGGAGAGAAAAAAAAGAGAAGTTTGAGCTGTTGAGAGTTTTAGTGTGCTGAGGTAGAGGGAAGATTAGGAGAACTGAGGTCACAGAAGAAGAAGAAGAAGAAGAAGAAGAAGAAGAAGAAGAAGAAGAAGAAGAAGAGAGGTCAGAAAGGGTTCACATAAAAAGAGCCCTCTGATCACCAAAACAGCTCCCAAAAAAGAACCTGTCATTTTAGGCTCAACTCACACAAATACACACCTACCCACACGCACGCATGCAAGCATGCACACACACACACACACACACACACACACACACACATTTTGTGCTGGTAACAGAGATCTCTCCGTCAGTAAGGAGCGCCTGGCCTCCTTGAGAACGTTTATTTTCCCGTTCCGTCAATCTAAACAATCCCTTAAAAGGGATCGCAGATGTTTATAGGCCTTCACATAACAAATGCTGCCTTTCTGACCTGCACATACACACTCACTCACTCATTGACTCGCTCACATACACACACACACACACACACACACACACACACACACACACACACACACACACACAAGCATGCAAATACATACACACACTCCCGCCAGCGGAAGAAACAGAGGCAAGTGCTTGTAATAAGGACACACGCTATGAAGGAGAAAGGGAGAGGATGGGACCAAAGTAAGCAGCAGCTTAGTGTCACTGACATAACAAACACTCTGCATGCTCTTTCATATATCCTACTTTGCGACACACAGTTTTAGTTTAACATGCAGGTGATGATTTATACTTATGGGCAAAACATACATGAAATACCACTTCGAATTTCAGCCTGATCAGATAAATGAGAGCATATACAGAAAGGAAAACAGAAGAAGAAGAAGAAGAAGAAGAAGAAGAAGAAGAAGAAGAAGAAGAAGAAGAAGAAGAAGAAGAAGAAGAAGAAGAAGAAGAAGAAGAAGAAGAAGAAGAAGAAGAAGAAGAAGAAGAAGAAGAAAGGAGGGCTGTGTGTGTTTGCCTGTTTTTTAAGGGCTTGTTAAAAAGGCTGCCCGCTCTGCCTGGGCTCTAAAGCCACTAAGACAAGTAGTGTTTTAGTGTAAACACACACAGTGGTTTTCCCCTTACATGGCCATGTGCTGCCAAACTGTGTTTGTGTGTGTGTGTGTGTGTGTGTGTGTGTGTGTGTGTGTGTGTGTGTGTGTGTGTGTGTGTGTGTGTGTGTGTGTGTGTGTGTGTGTGTGTGTGTGTGTGTGTGTGTGTGTGTGTGTGTGTGTGTGTTGGGGATGGGTGATTAAGGTCATTATTAACCTGCTCGGTGTGTGCGTGCGTGCGTGCGTGCGTGCGTGCGTGCGTGCATGCTTGCATGCGTGCTGGACTGAGCTCATGTTCTAGAACAATGCTGTTTATATAGTGCCATACAGGTATTTTATGTCATTGACACTGCACCACTCTACAGGGTATATCTTTCATCTCACACACATCACTGTAAGCTCTCTGTGGTTTAGGTTTATTCACACCTGAAATATCTATTTAGCAAAAGGAGGAAAAAGTAAATGGTACGTTTGAATGCAACAACTTTCAAGCTGCAGAGGAGCTTTGGCACTCTGGTCTCGCTCTGTATCTTCTGGCTCGCACACACACTTTGCGCCAGTGGTCAAATCATTTCCAAATTGGTGACTTAAAAAAACTTGATCCGGGATTCTTTGTGATTGCTCTGACACTTTCCCGTTAGTTCATTAGTTCTTCTATCTGAGGCCATATATGGCAAAAATGAAGTTTGAGTGTTTTATAGCCTTAAGACAGTGCAGTCTACTATCAGAGGATAATGTGTCTTTATGATAGTGACTATTATAACTTTGGGCAGTCAGGCAGGGACACAGGGGAGTGTGAGGGGTTGGGGTGAGAGTGGGAGCGTTTGAGGGGGGGAGTCCCCTTAGTCTTGGTAACGAAGCCTGATCCATCTCTCCTCCTTCATACCCGCACACACACACACACACACACACACACACACACACACACACACACACACACACACACACACACACACACACACACACACACACATATGCACAGACACAAACGTGCCGACTGTAAAGGCTCTGAGGGCACCAAACACTGTGATTACGACCGGTTGGCCATGAAAAATTAACAGGTTTATCTCTTTCCCCTCTCTCTCTCTCTCTCTCTCTTTCTCTCCTCTGTGTCTCTCTGCCCTTACTCTTTGTACGCCCCCATCCCCCTGTTCTGTCCATCTCCACTCGTCTCTACCTCCAGCCCAGTGATACTTTTCCAATTTTGCTTCAGTGTCTTCCACTGAGCCCAGGGGAGGACTGGGGGAGAATGGAGCTGTGATTAAGTTGATACATGCTAGATAATAACAGCAGAATGGCTATCATTCTCTACTCTCTCTTGTACGTAAGAGCGCTTAAGCCTCTCCACCACACCCTTTTCTGTCTCTGCCCTGGGCAGTTTGGACACTGATAGACACACCATATGTAAGGACAATGGATAGGAGACGGTGCAAGGAAGAAGGGGAATCGCTACTGATACATACAGACAGTTTCCTTCTCGTCTCATTGCTTGATATCGTGCATTACTGCAGCACTGTTCCACTTGGCGGTGTCACACATGTTAGAGTCAGGAGGAGATATGCTTAAGTTCTGCTATCAGCTACAGCTTCTGTCTGTCCTGTCTGCTTTATTCTCTGCTTTTATTCCTTGTTCTGCTTCACAATCTCTGTATTGCAATATTCTGTGTATGTATGTTTGTCATCAGTTTCCACATTGTTGACACTGTTAACCTGTCTAATGGCAGCAGTCAGTGGCATTTATTCCAACACCTCGGGTGTAATAAGTGCCTTGTTGACACTGTGCTGACTGTGAGCTAAAACAGGCTTTTAAGGATGAAAAAAAGCTATAGAGTAAAGTGCTATAAAATAGTTTTGTGTTTTTCTTTCAGAATCGCAATGACACTGTAATTTGTTGAAAAAACAAAAATAAAAGCATAAATGTGAATCCTGTCCAATCTGTCTAAATCTCACAGAGAGGAATGTGGGACTTTGTACTGTTAAAAAAGTGTTGCCTTGTGCATTTTCAATCATTGTCATCAAACATGTAGCCATTGTGTACATCAGAAAATACCGAAAGAGTATAATTTTATATTGACAACACGACTAAGCTTTTTGACAAAACTAAACATCTTCTTTGTGAACAATGACACAAGGACTTGACATACTGATGGCACTGACATATTCATTGCCATAAAGATTTACTTTTGAGGAATGGACTAGAGATTTTGAGCAAGTTACAGGCTTTTGCAGCACATCCATTGTGTGGTGCTGTTTGTAATAATTGTTTTGAGAAATCGACTTACTGGTTTGCAAACTAGTTAAAAATGATTCGAGAAATGTACCAAAGCGAATGAGAAAAACTGTAAACCGGGTCTACAATTTACATGTAGGGCGGCCTAAAGCCTTTATACATACCTTTTTTTTTGCATAGAATACTAGGCTATTAAAATAATAATTGTTGGCATGATTTTATAAATCATGTTTTAATGTTAATGTTTAATTGTTATGTAATGTGGATGGCTATCTTAGTGACTACCTTACCTATAGGCCAGTAAGCCTATTATCAGTGGGAATTCATATTTGCTAATAATATATTTGATTCATGTTAAGACTTTTTAATTTTTGAAAACAATTTTAAAAAATAACAATAATTTGGAGGCCTACCTATATTGACTCTGAGGACCCCCTGTTGAAGATCCCTGCGTTATGACATTCTATTTATAAATAGGCCTACTTATTGTTGCATTCATTTGAGTTATTATCCAAAAAAATTACACTGACTTTGTAGCAGACATTACACACAAACAGTTGTTGGTTACTGCTAAATATGTCATATGGATGCCTCAACAAATTTAGTAGTTATTGAACCCTTGTTTAATAAATGTTAATGGTTGAGATAGTAAAACGTTTTCTTTAAACCAGTTCAAACCATGCATTTATTTATTTCAACACTGCACGTTTACAAGTAAATCCAAGTATTTCAAATGTGCGAATAGTGATTAATCACCACCCATGACTGTGAATAACTTGAATAAATTTTTTAATCGATTGCAGCACTAGTTTTTATATTATGGTTCGATACCCAGTCCTTGGTATCAGTGTTTTAAACAGTGCTAAAAAAAGCCTCAGTATTTACACGATTAGATTTACATGAACACTGTTAAAAGTGTGCTTTTATATAACATATACAGACATCTGACACCAACAGAACGCATGAGGACCTCTTGAATTTCATCTAGACTATCCACAAACCTCCAAAATATACAATAAATATTTATAAATATAGTACACAAGCATGGAGGACCTACACCTACCTCTACACACACATATACTAGGCCCACAGTTACAAATAAAAACTGTATGTCCCATATAATCACTCAGTGACTTTGTCATTTATGGTGGTTTCAATCTGCAAAGAGCAGAAACCATAGCAATCGTTTGTTACGTTAATACTTTCATTTCACTCTCACCGAGTCCTAATATTAGTGTACTCATCTTACAAGGGGAAGATCTTCTTAATCTTGACATGTTTAGACTTTAATGAGGCTGCCACAAAAACAAAGAAATAAACACATGAACACGCACACACAAAACATTTGGGTAAAAACAGTCCGAGGGGAAACGGACAGCCAAGTGCTCCTCTGCCAACGGAACACTTTGTTCCTCCAGAACGTAAACATACTGATTTATCTCAACAGCTCTCTTCAAACACGGCCGCCTCTCTTCCTCTCCTCTTCTCCTCCTCTCCTCCTCTTTTCCTCTCTTCTACAACCTCTCTTTCCCTCCAGCTCAATGCCCTGCTGCACCCCGCTGCCCCCTCTCACTTTGGGAACTTGTGATGTCTGTGTTTTTGCTCACAAACACCGGTGGCCCTAATCGACTCTCTCTCCCTCTACCTCACATCAGTACCGCTCCCATGCAAAAAGGAGCTTGCCCTCTCAAACACTCAAAATCGTCACACCAGCCCCTGCACAAGGTGGAGAGATGCTGAGAGCGGCTT
This sequence comes from Sander vitreus, assembly GCF_031162955.1. NCBI lineage: Eukaryota > Metazoa > Chordata > Actinopteri > Perciformes > Percidae > Sander > Sander vitreus. Next base: position 11,042,667 of record NC_135858.1, read on the forward strand.
TGGAATAAAATAACAAATCAAGCCCTACAAACTAAGGATGACCAGCCTCTTTAGCTAGCATGCACTCATGCTGCCCTTTTCCATCCCTTTCGCTCCTTTTAGAGTTCGACTAAATACACGCAACCTTCTTTTTACGTTTTCTTTTCTCTTTCTCCTCTCTCAGGATAGAAGTTTGATGGCTTACACAGATTTTAACGTCACAGCAAGACTGACAGTTGACATTCTCTCATCTTTAAAAACCTGCCCTGCTCCTTTATTTCCCTTGCTCTGCTCAGATTGCCAGGCTATTGTCAGAGGTATAGCACGGGGGTGTGGGGTGTGTGTGTGTGTGTGTGTGGGGGGGTTTGAGATAGCAGCTTTCATAGTCTTTTGAAAAGTGAAAGCGGAAAGTGTATGGCAAGAATAAACGAGACAAAAGGTAAGAGAGAGCAGAGGTGGATAAGATTCAAGATTTATGAGGACAATGCACATTAATCAACATTTCTGTAAATGCACCAGTGTTAGCCAGCCGGCTAATTTTCAACTGTAGTTCTAGTTACCTAGCATGCGTTTCTTTATGGTGGGAAGAAGCTGAATCACCCAGAGGTAACCCACGCAAACTCCACACAGAAAGGCCCTGCCCAGACCTGGGATCGAACTCTATTATTATTATTATTATTTCTATTATCTATTCTTCCTGTTTAGGGCTGCTATTAGGCCTGCACAATATATGGTTTCAGCATCAACATTGCGATGTGCGCTTGCGCACTAGCCACGATGTCAAGTCAGGCAAATAAAATCAAACATGTCATGCTACAACTTTTTTGCTACTTCATACAAAAAGGTAGAAGTGTGTCCCAATAATTACCTACAGTCTAGGTAGGCCCGCCACAGTTTCATAATGAATCGATTGAGGCCAACATAAAAAAATCAACAAAAAAGGTGCTGTGTTTAAAATACTGAACAAAATTCAGTCTGGCATGGGATTGCCCTCACACTGCTCTCACCAGAATTTGATTGACATTCAGATTCATGGTTTTCGCCTCTGACGTGACAAGCAAACATGGAGGCGGCTAGCACTGCGACTTGGCATCCGCGGGAGAGCATTGCTCATCACCAGTAATGTTAATCATCCCGTCCTGGATGCCGGCATTGTCAGTGGTTAACCTCTGTATGAGCACTGATCTCTCGCAGAAGCTTTGCCCAGGCAGCGGGCAGTTCAGAGCGGCGGCGCCCGCAACCAGCCAGCCAGCGAGACATTAGCACGGAGGGAGGAAGAAATGGAGAGGGCCAACAGTTTCAAAGGGAGGGACTCAAATGCACTCACATTAGGCTTCTGCCGATTGGCGATCAGATTGTATATTGACGTTTGAAGGAATGATCGGCAATTGTTTTTTCCTATGCATATATTAAAGCAATTTTTAACTACTATCAGAATTATAATATCTAGAGTCTGGGCCCTACTGTTTATTTTCTGGTGGAGCGGTACATTTTAAATAAAATACAGTTTAGCGTCTCTTTTCCATGGATCTGACACGTGATGGGCTGCGCTTCTTTCGGACGGAGTGGGGAAGCCAGGGACGTTTCGGCGTCCCTGGCTTCCCCACTGCTGCAAAAGGACGGGAGCTACATTAAGTCAGCCCGCACCAATTAACGTTATTGGGGAGGTTCGGCTCCACCACGACAAATAAACTACAGTTATTATATGTACAATTATTATTATTAATAATTATTATTATTATATTATTAGGAGGCAGAGGAATAGCTTATTGTGACGCGCAGATCAACAGAGAGCCGGAGAGTGAGAGAAGCCGCCACTAACTGGTAAACTAAAGTAGCTAACAGAGCTAATAGCGTGTAAACAACTGGGGGAGTAAGGTTAGTGAGAAAGTCACTAAAAGGCAATCGCTATGAGTGCTTGAGCAAACTAGTGTAACGTAGCGGCCGTAATGAAGAATATGACAAAAATGACTGTGTCGAGCTACCAAAGCAAGACGCTATCAGCAGCAACACAGAAGCATCACAGCATGTCAGCCAAGAAGGCAGGACAGCCAAACCCGTGTAGCCATTTTTATTGATGAAAGTGAAAGCCGCTCCGCATATCCATAATGCGTTATGTCCAATTATGTGTTCAAAGTAAGCTGTCAGACTGGCGATCAGATCGCCTATCGGCGATGTCGAGTAACCACGATTGGATAATTTGAAAATATTAGAGATCGCCCAAGTCTAACTCACATGCACTCACATGCATATGCGGCTGGACCAGTTACCAAAACAGAAAACATGCAGAGGGGGTGTGACTTCATTCTCTGTTCAGGGTGCCATTACTTCACTATATCTTTACATAGCATACAGTAGATTTGTTTGCTGTTACTGTATATCAATGTTCTGAATGTCATGTACAGGACCTTTAAGCCCGCATTACCTCGCCCTCAGGCAGCCCTTTCCGATGTGGATATATGCATCTATGCTCTCTTGAAAGCCACCAGACTGCTTTGACCAAAACTGTAATTTTACCAGACAGAATACGGGAGTTACTGGTCTAACGCCGCCTCGGTCAGTTTGTGTTATTGTCTGACTTTGGTTAATCTGGACTAACCCTTTAAAACACCAAAGTTACTGTTTTTGTCAAAAGTAGTCTGGTTGCTTTGAAGAGAGCATAGATGGATATATGACGGCAATGTAAAGTAGTAAAAAGATTCTAAATATAGCATTCACTTAAACTGATACCCCCGACCACAGTAGTACATTACTTAGCTTCTGTGTTGGTACTTGACTTGCCTGCTTCTCCAAACTGGGGGTGTGCCGACCGCCATCTACTGTAGTAACACACTGACAATGGATAAGTAACTCATACAACCCCAAAAACCCAAAATATCCTTTTAAGGAGAACACTGGAGAACACCAGAGAGTCTGCAGTGACAGTAAGGGCGCTGACACACAGAGCCGATTATCGGCCATCGGACCGTCTGGCGAGGTCGGTGACTCGAGTCTGTTCAAGGTCAAGGTCAAGGAGTGCTATTATCCCCGAGGGGCAATTCGTTGTGCAGCAATATAATGTAACATAAACAACACATAAGCCATACAAACAACAGACACTATCAATAGAGGACACAAATAGATACATACTACACAGAAGTCCCCGTCTCATCTGCTGCTGCCTGTCGCCATTACAGCGCCAGAAGCCCCATGTTGAGTGTGTTCTGTGCGTCGATCGTCAGGCCGTCGGCGTTCATTTTCAACCCGACCGACATGTTCAGTCGGAGACAGGGCGGTGGGTTCACCGAGGAAGTAAGCGGCGGATGGAGCCTCTCCAAAATCCTGAAAATCTTTTAAGCTAACCTTTGTCGATCTAGTGAAGACAGATTCAGCAACTGTATGGCCTATTTCTCACTTAAAATGTTTTCAGAAACACGCGTTTTGGTGAACTATTTTGGTACAATATGAGATCGTAATCTGAACAAGCGCCATGGCAGTCTGGCTGTAATTTCGGAGAAAAAGAACCGCGTGTGCGTTGGTCAATCAGCTGCCGGTTTTCATTTTTCTGAAACAATCAGACTGACAATGAAACAATAATACAGAAAGCGCGATCTGCTGCTATGGAGAGGCGTGTGCGTTTGCAGCGCCGGCGTATGCTTAAGTCGGCGTCTCTTCGGTGTGTTCTGAGGCACTTTTTGGACCTCGGGGACCCGACTGATCAGTCCGACTGCCTTCTCTGCCGACGGTCGGCCGTCTGGTTGGTGTGTAAGCACCTTAAGAGTCAAAGTAACATACCCCCACCTACTGCTACCTTCTGTGTACATTGTTTACATCCCTTATCACTTCCTCTGCTGTTTTGCCTTCCACCCTCACATGGAAAGATTCCCACAGCAAAAGACACTGCTCTTGTAAATTGAGTTTGTCCATGTGGAAAAACAATACAAGCCAGAAAAATACTTAATGCCTAGTATTTTGTATACATGTCAGCTCGAATAAGTGTAAGTTTAAATTGGGACCGTTTGTGCAATAGCGGAGTAGAGAGAAGGAAATGAAAAACAGAGACAGTGATGAAGTGAGACGGTGCTTAAATGCTACAAATGGACAGGGAAAGCTTCTTCAGTTTTATCTTCAGTAAGTGATACAGAAATATATGTATGTGAGACTGTGTTAGCACAAGACAGATGACAGACTATCTATGACTTGATTATCTATACTATCTGTTTAGTACTGTACTTACGTACAATTTTAAAACACTTGTACATTACTTGAGTATTTACTTTTAATGCTTCTTTATATCTACATAACTACTTTGTAGAGGGTCTCGTACTTTTTACTCTAATAAATGTATTTAACAGCTCAAGTTACTAGTAATTTTTCAGATCAATATTTCACATTCAAAACACATGATCATCTAAACAATGATGCATTATTATAGTTTCAAATACCCAACAGCATGGCTGGGTTAACATGTTAAGTGACCCCTGCAGCAAGGTTTGTACTACTTTGTTGGGGTACTACCTGGCCACATGTGACCACAGTGAAAACTAAAATTAAGTTTTAAAACTAGATTTTGACACATGGCCGCTCTATAAGACAGGGCCACAAAGATAAGATAGTATGCAGGACCCACCTTAGTTGATAATGTATTTTTGTGGTTCAAATTCTTAAAAAAAATTACAATTAATCAAATTACATACATATAATAAAACAAACTTATAAACAGCGAACATGGGGCTGTTGGGAGGTCTGGAGCACTGGGTCAGATCTCTTTGCCTGGTTGGTAATCCAGCCATGCCCAAAAGTAAATACTACTTTAAATAAGCTCTTTTTTAACTACCTACTGCACAACATTAAAACTCTGCTTACATGTTAAGCTCAAAATGCTGTATGTGATAAAATATTCAACATCAGACATAGGTATAGACAATGTGGGATGAGTGGAATTAATCATGAGTAAAAAAGAAACTGTGATTTGTCCATCACAGTTCTACTTTTATTTGTCAATTGGTTGGTAATAAAATGTAACCCTAATAACGACACGGTATGATTAAGTATCTGAAACAGTTGGAAAACATGAATATTATTTTTCCTGAATAAAAACCAGCAAAGTAGAGGTTGAAGGTTGAAATCAATGGCAAATCAAGAGGCGTCTCCCCTCTCAACACCACCCCCCCCCCCACCCCCCTTTCCTCTCTCTGCCACTCGTCCGTCTGTGTAATGTGTTTAAGCCAATCCCATAATAAAGGATGCGGCCATACATATTCATGATAGAAATCTAGTAATTAGTAAACCCCCAATGCACACACATGCACGCACACACACGGGCTTCATGCATATGTATGTCCTTGGCAAACAAAGGCAATGGCAGCATGGGGCATTCTCTATTAACACACACATCCACGTGTGATGGCACAGATAGCAGCCCTGCCACTCACACACACATGCACATATGCAAAACACATCTATGTGCATGTACATGGGAATACATGCTCTTATTAACACACACACACAGACACACACACACACAGACACACACACACACACACACACACACACACACACACACACAAACACACGCACACACAGTGAGAGAAGGCAAGGATTAGAGGGGAGGGGTTCCCCTCTCTCATCAATAGAGAACCTATAATTTTCCTTTAGCTTGAAAAATAGCCCTAAACACAGACTCAGATCTGTACTGTCTCCCAACTACTCACTCATTCATTGTCTAAAGGCCGTTTTATGGTCGTCTGTAAACTCCACGCCGTAGCTACGGCGTCGTGACCCTTTTGGAGTTCTGCGTCGTGGGTTGAACGTGTTTCTTTGCATCGCGGTGCATTTCACCGCCAGAACGCTGGGGGGGTGTGGTTTCCGGAGGGTCAATCGCAAAACTCTTCGTTTACTTGTGCGTTGGTGTGTGCCTCGAGCCGGCATGTGTGTGTGTGTGCAACCCAGTCTCACGGCAGTTCGTGTAAATGTCACGTTATTTTTAATCTATTGAGTTACTCTCTACGTGTTCACGGGGACGTTTTTCTCATTTTTTTACGTGGTGGCCAGCACAAAATGCCCTACGGGGAAAGGACGCCGCAGGGGGCGCGCAACAATAACGGGATGGCGGAGGTTGGGTTTAGGAAAAACACTACAGGGAAAGGGCGGCTCACACGCCGGGAGAAAGGCCGCGGGGGGCGCGCAACAATAACGGGACGGTTGTGATTAGGAAGACTACGGGAAACAAAACACCACACGCGGGATGCGATCCCCGCTCACTCCGGTGAAAGTCCTGCATTGTTTGACCCATCCACCACCCCGACCAATCTCCCTACGTGGATTTGGGGCTTTTTATACTACTCCCTAGCATTTTTGTGCTGTGACCACGAAATATGCTTCCCATTGAAATACATTACTTCACATTTTCGTGCTGGCCGCCACGTAAAAAACGAGAAAAATGTCCCTGTGAACACGTATTAAAAATAACGTGACATTTACACGAACTGCCGTGAGACCGGGCTGGTGTGTGTGTGTGGGGAGTGGGTGATAGAGCGAGGGAGAAAGTAAGAGAGTGAAGGCAATTGTCTTCAAAGCAAGTTGTGACTCCAGAGGCACAGTGAGAGAAACAAAGTGTCTCCCCTGTGCTTTCTGACCATGGTGGGAAATCTGTAGCAGGAAAAGTTAACCCTCTCCTTGATTTCATGTTGTTTATGGAGAAGGAGAACCAGGAAATGAGTCGGGGAAATGCAACGCTACCAAGCCACGGCCGAGCGACGTGCGTGGCCACGACTTGTAGTTACATTTTTCGAGAGGTGCACGTCAGGCTATGGCGTAGGGTCCGGCGTAGATGCAGGGGGTCTGTAGGGGTACGCCGTCGATTCTACGCACATATAAACCATAAAACGGCCTTAACACACACATACACACACACACACACACACACACACACACACACACACACACACACACACACACACACACACACACACACACACAGCCCTGCATCACTATTGCATCACATTTAACAAAAGCAAAGGAGGCATATTTAAAAATCCAAACCCTAGTGGGATGCTGCCTCCTCAACTCCCATCTCTTTGCAAGCACACAATCACCCACTCCCTGAATGTTATCTCTCATTGAACAAAAACAGCTGAATGCAAGTGAGAATTGGAACAATCAATGCAAAATGATTGCGTCATGTGAAGTGTGTCTGTTGCTTTGAACCTAAAGAGTTGGGGGGGTTAGCTTTTGTGGAACAGGGGTTTTATGCCATCTGACATCCTGAGCTTTCTAGCAGAGAAGTTTCGATCCAGTTTTGCTGAATTAGATGATACAAAGACGAGGGAGACAGGCAAGATATGGAATGAGTTATAGGTGACAACAAGCTCAGGGAGAGAGGATTTGACAAACTGACAGTGAGAGTGAAGTGATATTTAATGCAACATTTCTCACAAAAAAAAATTTTTTAGACTATTTCTTACTCTTCTATCCTAACTGTTTGACTTCCTGTTATACTTGAGGGTGTAGACCATAATAATAATAGTGGCATAATAGACCAAACTTGTTACTGTATGTATGTAACATCTAACTATCATGATCACACAAAACCAAGAGATTGACAGACCTGCAAGATTTATTTTAAATAAATAAGTGGAAATAGTGTGTCTCTATTAGAAATTAAATCTTCACCTTTTACATAAAAATCGGGTATAATTAGTATGTGGAGTATAATCTAAAATCAAAATAGAACTTTTAAAAAATCTGTGTATTTTAGTAAACAAGATAAGAAAAAATGTTGCATAAGAACTGATGTACAGTGCTGGGATAAAGCCTGACGTGCTTTTTTTTGTTTTTACTTTAATGACCAAAGATGAAGTTAAAGCCTAAAAATGTTTATTCTCCCAAATAACTTTAACTGCTTCCTACTCCTTTTTGAACATGGAAATCCTTATTTGAATCATTTACAATCATTTTGAAAGATATGTTTGCTGAGTATTTTGCTTGTACTGAAATGTACATGTTCTTATTTGTCTTTTTTTTTTTTTTTTTTACATTTTCATAATAAACTAAAATACAACTACTACTGAATCACATTGTTGGTTTATTTCGAGTGGAGACTTAGGGATACAGCTGAGGTAAATATACACAAGTTGTATAAAGACAAGTTACTGTAAATATACACAGTATAGTTCAGTTTTGCCAACCTGGTGAAAGAAAGGCCACAGAGCAAAAACAATGCCAAACTTATTCCATCATTGCCGAAGAAAGAAGATGGCAGCAGGGAGCGGAAAAAGAAAAGTAGGTCAGACGGACTGCAGTGCTGCACACCAGAGACAAATGGATTATTTCTTCACTTTGTGAAGGAAAAAAGCCAGGACAGTGATGAATGAATTACAGTAAATTCATTAAAACATCTGGCATTGTATGGTCTTGTATATTGTGGTTATTGTGTCATCTTTTCCTGGTTTTTGTCTGGGTGGGTGGTAATAAGGAGTGGGGGGTGGGGGAGATATGTTCTTCATGTTGCGAATTGTATGTTTTGTATGTTGTTTAAACAATTAATAGAAAAGTGTTAATCACACACAAAAAAAAATATCTAGCATGGAATCTTCTCTACATTTTGAAATGTGAAATGTGTTTTTTCTCTGTAGGAGTAAAAAGACGTTCCAGTCACCCATTCCTTTTCTTTTGTTTTTACTTTGTGGAGCACTGTATGGTATACGTGGAATTATTGTAGAGCTAGAATCTGAAAATACAAACTCAAACTGACTGTCACTCATAATGCTTATTTTATTTAGAGTAAAACAATGTGCATTAAACATTGCCAACACTGTTGTACTCACGTATACTTTATACATTTATAACTTTCTGCCATTTTAATTTCTTTAGGTTATAAGATTATAAAATCTGCTCTCCTCATGAGGGACAAAGCTGTCACTAAGATTATTAAACATAAAAGGCAAATTTTTCCGGGGCACAGACAATAGAACTGCATGCGTTTAGGTAGCCACAGTCCAGTGAAACTATTTGAACAGCACCACACGCTGAGAGTGCTCTCTGTCCTTATTATCACATTCTCAAATGTACGCACACATGCACACACACACGCGTTCCCACATAGAGAACGGACTAACGCTTCCTGAACAGGCTCATCTGAAGTTGTAATGGGTCAGGTATAAAGGGCTTTTTTGTGTGCACGTCAATCAGAGAAGTATGAAAGCCTATGAGCATGCAGAGAAAATGAGAGGTTCGCCACAAAGAAACATTCAGCCGCCTAAAATAATACCGCTCAACAGCCATTCAGAGACTCTCTCACTTTAGCATATGAATCATAGTGAATAATCAGGTTTCTACCAGGGAAAAGGCCTTTAAATTAGATGGCGGCAGCATTGAGAGGTGCAAAACATATTAAAAAAAAGTTGCGATAAAGATCTGATGTTGCCATGTTCAGGTATTTGCTAGTTTTTATTATGTCCAATGTGGTTCATGAAATCTTAATACACCTGCAGCACATTCACCAGACTCTGCTGGTGCAAAGTCACTGATCTCAGGCAAATTTAGAAGAAGTCTTGAATGTGGGACAAGTTTCTTTACATAAGTAGAGGGGTCAGAAAGCCCCACTCCCCCACACCGGACACACAATGACACACCGCCATTGGGTTACAGTTTTGGTTAGTGAGGAAAATAACGCCGGAAGAAGACAGAGCAGGAGAGAGTAAGAGATGTGAGAAAAGAGGAGGAGGAGGAGGAGGAGGAGGATGAGGAGGAGGAGGAGCAGGAAATGAACTAAACTCTGGTAAACTGCACCTGCAGGGATCTCCTCCTGTGTATAATGAGAGTGTTTAATGAGTGCACACTGCTTAACGCCTCTGTGTGTCAGTGTGTGTGTGTTTGTGTGTGTGTGTGTGTGTGTGTGTGTGTGTGTGTGTGTGTCTGTGTGTGCGTGTGTGTGTGTGTGTGTGTGTGTGTCTGTGTGTGTGTTTGTGCGTGCGTGCGTGCGCGCGCGTGTGTGTGTGTGTGTGATAATTGAATAGAGACACAGTCTTCCAGCCCCCAGCCTCGCACAGGGAAAATAACTCATGAATACATTTTGTGTGTCCGTTGCACATTTCTGTTGTTCAAGTTCCTCTCTCCCTCTCCTGTTCCTGGCGACTGGTATATAGAGTGTCCATTGACAAACTGGGGGAATAATATCGCAGTTAAGTGGTCTAATAAAAACGGGAAGTATGAATAATTAAAACATATTACTTAATCTAAATGCAGGTGGAGTATAGCTCTGTGGCACGGAGGCCGTAATAAGCCACTCAGGCTGAGTGAGAATAAGTCTGTACGTTCTTGGAGTACTACGGGGCTTTCTGTAGGCTTAAACACACAACACGTGGGGGAACATGTACGTAATGATGTAAACAAAACGTGCGTTGAGACAAATGTTTCAAAACAACAAAACAGGAAATTGCCAGACAATGAACAAATACAATTAATGATGAGACAATGTAATGAGATGTTTATTGCATAGAAGAGACCAGGACATGACAAAAAAGGGGATGTGAGAGAGGGATAAACGGTGAGAGGCGGAAAGACAGAAAGAGGAAGGGAGGGGGGAGGTGGTGGAAGAGATGAGCAGCTCAATTTATCAAAGCCCTTTGCTGTGGGAGACTAATTAATTTGTTTGTGTGATTGCTTTTCCACACAGTGCACATATACACACACATATTCGCCAACACGCACAAAAACGCGGACACACACCACTGCCACCTAACCAACCTGATAGACCTTAGCACACACACCGGCAGTGAACAGCTCTTGCTCTGTCTTTATCTTTCTCTGTCTCTCTTTTAATATCTGGTTTCCCCTCACTATCTCACTCTTCACTTTCTTGTCTTTTGTTTGGTTTTCCTCTTGTTAATACCCATGTTTCCACGCCAAATTAAGCTTTCAAATGGTCTGTCTCTGTTCTCTCCCTCTCTGTGCTTCAGTTTGTTGACTAAACTGCATTGTGGTGATTTTTTTTATGGAACTTTTTATTGGACTTAACAGTTTTCACTGTTACACTGTTTACAGCTTTTACAAATGTAAATAGCGTCATAGATAAATGCTGGAATAATGTTACATATCACAGATTGTTTATAGAAATTACCTATTTTCAGTAGATCTTTCATTTATTTTGTATAACTTTATTTAACATGATCGTAGAAGGTGCAATATGTAGCTAAAAAAAAAAATCACAAATCGAGTCTTAATCGCAATATCTGGCAGGAAAAGTGCAATTACATTTTTTTCCCCAAATCGATCAGCTGTAATTTTCGCATTTGTGGATCCATTTGTACTAGTGCTGTTAAAATCAACACTATAATAACGAGTTTACGCAAATTCCTTTTAACCAGCTTATAAGCCCACGCGTTTTTTTGACATGCAATTACTGTAACGCACGCGCGATGTGTGATTTGGGCCTCGAGCCCTCAGTAGTTTGGGAAATCAGGAAGCGATGCAGCAGTAATGTTTTATACAGTCTATGATCAGTAACCAGGGGTTAAAGTGGGCTGACAATCCGGAACATGTTCTGGCACCCTCAAGTAAATTAATGCAGTTCGCAGTTTCATACATCAGTGTTTCCCGTTCATTTAAAATAAAGCCAAATAGCCATTCCTGGGTTTCCCCTATTCACTCTCAGCAGCGAACCGCCGTGAGTCCGTACAGAAGGCAACTTACGTCTGATATAATACCAGGACAGTTGCGTACTATCTGGTAAAGTCAGCTGAACAGGTGAAGATCACGTTGTTGGTAGCCTACCGACATTCCCTCACATTAGCTAACGGAACAACCGTCTGTGGTGGAAGAAGGCTAAAACAAGAGTCTACCTGGCATCCGCATCTGTACAACAAGCAACAACAACAAGAAGGACAGTGGTTTCCATAAGGGCTAATCGCGTGGCCTCAGTTCATTTTTCAATGTGACGTGAGCGGCAAAGCAACGCAGGGCTAGCGATGTGGGCGGGCGAAAAGGGACGCATGTGCGTGAAAAAGTTGTGCTTCTTTGTAACGCGCACACAGCGACCTGCCTGCTGCTTCCGCTACTTTTCCCTAGTGCATTTAAAGCACATTATTACTTTTTAATTAATTAATTGATTAATTAAAATTTAAATATGAAAAAAGCTTATTTACTTTGTGTTTTCATATACTGGCTTAAAGTGTTCTTTAATCAAGTTGTATTTCTATACTCTTATAATAAGTACATTAATATGCAGTACCATCATTTTTACAGTGCCTCGCGACAAAAGCAAAGCCGATCAAAACAGAAACCTTGAACCCTTCCCTCACATAATATCTGCTGAGACAGAAGAAGCACGAGGGGGAAGACTATGACAAGTGAGTCTTTTGTTTGGTTCACTGCTAAACATGGATTTCACAAAATGAAATGAATAAATTGACTGACTGAATTAAAAAAAATCCCAGATAGAGATAGAAATGACAATCGGCGGCATTGGCAAGTATTTACATGCACAGAAATAGTCCAATTTCTCTTAATGACCAGAAAAGCAAATATAATCGTTTGATCATGGCATGTAGCCATCTAAGTGTCAGTGAGTAGTTTGACAAAGTCAAGGCCGTTTTACAATCACCGTAGCCGGGCTGGCGTGCGCCAATGTGATGTCAAAATGACGTAGATCTTTCTGGCGCGGGCAAATCATTCCAAAATCAAGGGAAATTATACATCGATGCATCCAGGATTTTGAGTGTGTCCAGAGGGCACGCACCACTCTATTTCTTTCAGCGGCGTACGACAAAGCGGAAACAGGAAGCATGGACGAGCTCTAGGGTAACTGGACACCAGAACTCTCAGAGTGACTTCAAGTCTCTCTTGTAAACGTACAGGGTTAAGATGAGTTCTTTTATGGCGAATGAAAGGCTTGATCCGACGAAGTAGGTCATCGAATCAAATCTAAGCATTGACGTCAATGCTGCTGCCAGTTCTGCCGTTGTTTACCTTATTTCTTCTTCTTCTAGTCCGTAGAAATAGCAAAGTTGGTAGCCTTTCCTCATTAGCACCACCTCTGTTCAGGAGAAGACTGCAACTAGTGTTGCGACCACCACGGCGCTCCCATGACATCACACTGGCGCTCGACAGGTCAGCTGCGGCGAGTATACCCCACGTTTTACTGTCTGTTTTTTTTGCTTGTACTTATTTACAGAACCCATGGTGAAAGTAATTGTAATATATACTAGTGACAGAGTTAAATTGTTTACTGGATATCACCTTTTGATTCATTTACACAACAGGAATTTCCTTTTCCACTATTTTTAATGCTACACAAACAGTATGAATCAGTTCGATTTCATACCTGAAAACTCCAAATGTGTGCCCAATCGGGTTGTTGGCAGGCCATTTATTATGTTTCAAACCTGTCTGGAGGCACACAGACATATGAATTTCAATAACAGCAATAATTCTGGAGTGGGCATAAAGGGGGCATTTTAAAAACATTTGTACAGATCAGGATGTGCCTTCTACGTATCTATCTATTAGTAGGCATACATATATAGGCTTATTCACAGCAGATATTTTGACTTGTCAAAGTAGAAAAAGCATAACAACATTAACGATGGCTCTGTTCTAATCAAGTGTCCCAGTAAGTTATAACACTGTCTGTGAGTCTGCATGCACAATCTACTAACTAAATTTATTTTATTATTAACACCTGTGCTTTTCCTACTGTGCCATCTCAAAATGTCTTCTGTGTAAAAGGCATGAGCGGGCAATTTGAAACACGAAATGGATCACTACAGTAGCCTATGTGCTTCATATGCATGCACTGTATAACTCGGCATTTCTGTGTAGAACCACATATTGATGTTCTTTTTATATTCCGTAGATTATGTGTGTGTGTTTATTGTGAGGTAACGTATTTAGTATTATCTGTATTGCATGATTAACAGAATCAATACTCAGTGCAATTTAAAAAAACGATTATATTTGGGTTAAGGCAATACAACGATTCCTCAAACGCCATGTAAACACCTTACCCCGGTTAAAATCGGAGTTCTCATAACCCGGTTAACAGAGGTAGAGAACGCCTTCAGTAATCAGGGTATTCCTCCATGTATACACCTTAACCAGAGTATGGTCAGGTTAAGCGTCTGTGCATTATCCAACTGCCCCTCTCCACTCCCCTGGAGTGGTTTTTCAACCAGAAATAATCAGTTAGCACGCTGTGAGTCGTAGTTGTTGCTATGATACCATGCAACAAAACAGCAATGCCCGAATGAGCGGGCCATCGGCAGAAAAAGCCTGCAGTCCATCTGCTTTACTCCCCGCAGAGGCATCAGCTAACACCGGGGGATGGCCAAACAGATTGTCCAAGTTAATGTTAGTTAGATAATGAAGTTAGCTTGCTAATTTCACACGACACTGGCTACAGATAACTTTATAATGAGCCGATCCGTGTTCATCTGGCGGGAACACTGTGCTTTCCTACACTGTGACAAGAGTGTGTAAATGAAACACTTAGTTAACACTAATTTAGTGGCCGATCTGTGTAATTTTGACATAGGTCAACCCGGAAGAAAAAGCCAGTTGTGCATTGGCAGAGCGCCACCTCCTGTACCGGAGGTAGAGTTATTTCTGTCATTCATCCCATTCTTCCCTGCTCATGTAGCTATACGGGGAGAACTGGCACAACCCGGTTATTAAGTTAACCGGGGTAAGACCATACCCCGCTTACTGCTATCCGTCCATGTAAACACACTGACTGAATATTGTACCTTGTTATATTAACTCTGCCAAGGAAATTATGTTTTCAGCTTGGTTTGTCTGTTTTTTTTGTTGGTTTGTTTGTGTCAGCAGGATTAAGGAAAAAACTACTGGCCCGATTTTCATGAAACTTGATGATGGGCCAAGGATGAATCTATTACATTTTGGAATTTTACAATTACGGAACAGGTGCACAGCAGGTGAGAGCCATGGATGTTGTCAGTGAGCAGGCAGTCAAAAAATAAGCCGATCCCGGACAGAAAGGAAATGCAGTCTGGTGAGAGTGACATTCACCACACGTAACACAACAACACAGTGCTTTCTATAGTTACTGTGGTGTTTTCCTAATTTAACAGCATTTCCCTCATCAACATCTTACAGAACTTCATCTCAATATATCATCATTTTGTGGGGTTTTGATTAAGTCGGTGGGGGAGTTGTTACCAAAACACAAATATCACCAAAACCAATGGGGGCGAAAAAATATTAAAAATCATATTTTTTGCAGTTGCAGGCAGAAACATTAGGAAAACAGTTGTGCACGGCACAGGGCTTTAGAGCCTCTAGGGCATGGCGTTGGCGGAGGTCTGTGCTCTCCGAGTACCCTTTTAGTTACACTTAGTTTTAGCCTACATTTGTGTCACCTGTTGCTGCCACTGATTTTACCCACAATTCTGATGTTCAATTATTCACTCTGCATTCATGAATGGAGACACATAATGCTATAGTAGTCTATATTCACAACGTTCCACTTCCGGGATTGCACCGGTGCCACCGGAAATTCTGCCGGATATTACTCATTTACTTTACCTTCCGCTTTCTTCGTGTTGGCATTCTAAACTCTGGTCAATTTATAAGGACTATGGTAAGCTACTCCCCAGATCTCTGCAGGGTAAATACAGACAGCTAGCTAGACTATCTGTCCAATCTGAGTTTTCGTGTTGTACGACTAAAACAACCATTAAACGTACACATCAAGTCAAGTCAAGTCAAGTGGGTTTTATTGTCATTTCAATCATATACACTGTATATAGTGAAATGAAACGTTTCACCATGCATTAAGTGGTGTTACACACTTAAAATATATGAAAACAACATTATATAAAAACGACATTACATACAAGCGACATTCGAGACAGGCTACATTTAGTGCACACACATAGACTTTACATAAAGTGCAATTAAGACTTAAAGTAGAGCATTTAAGACAGACAAGGGACAGGACAGACAACAGACAACAAAAGACAGGGCATAAGTAGACTTGTAACAGAGTACTGATTGAGGTAGGATATATAGAGTTTTAGCAGCATAAAAAAAAAGAATGTTATTCCACCAACAAGTTCCTTCCCAAGGCTATTTTGCAGCAGCACCATGGCTTCGTCCGGTCATCGTTAGTACCGCCCAACGCGATTGTGATTGGTTTAAAGAAATGCCAATAAACCAGAGCACGTTTCTCTCCCATCCCGGAATTTTGTGTGGACTAGCCAGACCCTCCTCCGCAGCGCTGTGGAGGAAGGTCTGGCAAAGCGAGACTATGCTATAGTGACTGTTACATTGCTATACCATTAAACATTTTTTGTACAAGGCATAGTGTTTACGCCTTGACCATATGCTACATTGCAGTACAATGGCCTATAATGAAAACACAACACCAATACAATTGCTCTCATTGGTAATGAAATGAAATTGTTTGTCTATTGCTCTCCTGTTGCCATACTTGTTGCTACTTTTAAAACTGTCCACCTATGTGGCACTTGTGTGGTGAAACCACTGAGGGAAACTAACTTATTTGTATAGGGAAAATTTAATTTGAAAGACCTAAGGGTACTCTGATAATGACGTTATGGCAAGCAAGAAAGCCTACGTGAGAGATGCAACAATTAAAGTAATGAAGTATTGTCCTACTCCAGTTGTAAATAAATGATTAGAGTGCAGAGTGTGTCCAGGCTTCTTGTGCCAAAATGAAACACAGCTGTCTATTACAAGATAAGTCTAAAACCAACTAGTCTGAGCAAGAGCAAGAAAGAGAGAGAGAGATCAACCAATATATCAGAGTCAGCCAGGTCAAGGTTTTAAATAGAGACTAACTATGTAGGTCGCTGAACACCCACCAGACTCTGAAACCACCCGCTAAGCACACAGACACACAAACAACCATAACACACTAAATAACCAGCTACCCACCCCCACTTCCACACCCCTTAATCCTTTGCAGGTGACTGTTGTGTCTGCTGGTTAGGGAGGAAGAGCCATAGGGAGGAAGCTTATTTGCAACAGGAGAGTGTGAGAAAGTTGAAGCTGATCCAAAGATTTCAGTTTTGTAGTTTTTAAGAATGTTAATAGTTTCCATGGTCACAAGTACAGCGGCCGACAGGGGCAAACGCACTGCAACTTAATGAAACACACGCAAATAGACAAAACACAAGCAAATTAAGAAAACATCTTTGTTTGTCGCATTTGTTTTCGGGGATTGTGTGCTTTTCTTTTTGCATCGTTTCTGTTTTCAGAGTTTGTGTGCTTTTCTTTTTGCATCCTTTCTGTATTTGCAGCGCGTTTGTGTATTTGGTTGTGTTGTGTGTATTTGCGGCACGTTTGCTAAATGTGTTGTCAAATTTATGAAGATGTTTTCTTAATTTGCTTGTGTTTTGTCTATTTGCGTGTGTTTCATTAAGTTGCAGTGCATTTGCCCCTTTGGCCACCGTACACATTAGATGTAAAAATATTCTGCTTTAGCAGATGTGCCAAATGGTTTTGGTGATTCACAACATTGCTTTTTCCTCTCCCCTGACACATTCAATCAGGACGTAACATATTTAAATAAGGTATTCAAATAAAGTGCTGGTCTTAGTTAAAGGCATTAATAAAACAGAATAGAATTCAGAAGGAGAAAGAATATATTTTCCTGTGTAATCTATTGAAATGCTGAGAATTTAAAAGCAGAGTTAGCAACAGCGTTGGTTGGTCAGAGTCTGTCTTTAAGACTGTTACACGTTTATAGGTGATAAGCGAACACTGAGTGTTAACACACTCTTGGCAAGCCTGGGCAATGTTGCAAACACTAAAAGACAAATATGCACATATGCTTGCACCTGTCTGAACAAACCTAGTGGGGTTGATGTGCTTTGGCCTCTGGTCACAGTTTAATTAAACTGCACATCATTCACTACAGGATGTTGCACGCAAGGGCTGTGCAATTAATCGAAATTTTAATCGTGATTAGGATCCCGATATTTTGCAAATTACGTTTTGCAAGTAAACTCTTTAAGATTGCGGGCATGCACACACATGCACACACACACACACACACACACACACACACACACACACACACACACACACACACACACACACACACACACACACACACACACACACAGCACCTAGGTAGACACGTGAAATTAGACGCCCGTCACCGCGAGTATTGACTGTCATGATAACTGATGATTGATCATATAATCATTTAAATTAGATTTTTATTTTTTGGTCAGTCCACATTCATTTCTGTTAAGGGAGAGCCCTGTCTCA
>NC_135858.1:11065882-11078382 GCF_031162955.1 Sander vitreus
TAGAATCTAAATCTGAGGCAAACTACATGTAACATGCTTAACTGCAGTAACCACCTTAAGCGAAATTTTTAAATGCTGTACAAACATGCACACACACTAATCAGTCCCTCCAGGTTTTCGCGATGTCGCGATCGCAACAATTCACGGGAATTCAACCAATCACCGTGAATTTGGTGCGACTAACAATTTTGACCAATCTCCGCAACATTTATGCATATTTGACCAATAACCGGAGTTTCCCGCAACTTCAACCAATCCCAGCAGTCCCACGTGCCAGACTTTGTATCAGTATGTGACTCTGAGTGCCACTGACCAAACGGTAGTGAGAACGGGTTGACGTACACACGTACGTCGCCAAATTCATTTCCTTGTTTCTGATACGAAGACGAGACGTGTGTGACTCGAACATCTCACATTTACCAACAAAACGTACAGCGAAAGACCGTGCAAAACATTTCAGACCGTCCTGCCAACCTGTATACATTTTAACATCAATGTAAGCTGTAACGAATTTTCACTCTGAATCGCTGAAAACTGCTGTTACAATCCTGTCGGCTCACTCCAGCAGGCGGGGCTGCTGCTCAGTTCCCCCGCAACTGACGCGCACGCACACACACACGCACGCACGCACGCACACACACACACACACACACACACACACACACACACACACACACACACGGTAGATGCAGGAAAACTGGAGCTAAGACATACAGGATGACCTAAATTGAGGACAGCTACGCTCGTTATTGTAAGTGCAAAGTTAAAATCCATTATGTACTTCATCAAACCGCATGATTGCGTGTCCCAGCCAGGCCAGGTTAGGAAATTACCTAACAATGTAGGCTAAAGATCAAAGAGCCACTGACACATATGTTCAAATTTGATTCATTCAATAAATTATAATTTTTTGTCTTAAATCCACCAGCCATTTTCACATTATACCAGCATTTGCAGCATCCTGATCCTTTTTGGTAAGGTTACTAGGAAAACTCAGTGTAGTGTTATTCTCCCCAAAACAAGTTTCCTTTTTTATTTTTAAAGAACTATACAAAAAAATTTTTTTTTTCCACAACTTTCATTGTCTCTTGCAACTTCATTGCAACAAAAATACAAAAGACATCGCAACTTTTATCGCAATTATTTACACAAGCTCCTGAAATCAGGCATTTTGCCGCAACAATCTCAAAAAAAGGCAAAATCCTGGAGGGACTGACTAATAAAGACTAAGAAGGATATCTACATTGGCCTTTTGTTTGCATTTTGAATCCTCAAAAAAGCAGATGCAAGGTTGTTGCTGGAGTGGCAGTAGCTCAGTCCATAGGGACTTGGATTAATACAAGTATCTCTTCTTCTTCTTCTTCTTCTTCTTCTTCTTCTTCTTCTTCTTCTTCTTCTTCTTCATCATCATTTGTGTATTAGTGTGTGTAAGTGCCTGTATGCATGCAAACATATTTGAGTGACAAAAAGCAGAGAGTCCTTTGTCAGGTTCACAGTTGGTTTATTTGTGGGGCTGGTTTGAACAGCTTCAATTTGTGCTGTAAAATATGTCAAAGCTAAATAAAAATAAAAAAAAAACATGTCAATGTTTATCTTTAGAGACAAGGTTTTAAAGGAGGGCAATCAAACATGTTTGGGTATTTATGAGTTGTGCCATTCAAAGCAAGCAAATTTCGGAATTATATAGGTATTCAAATTTCTTTTTTAAAGCTTGGTGGAAGAAAAAGGACCAGTGCCTCTCAAGGTTGGTCTGATTGTAGTTGAAGTGGATTGGTGTCCTTGCACTGTTCAGTCCTTGTATTCTCTCTAGTGTTTGTGAAGCTGTATGTGTCAGCGGGTGCGTGATGGTTTAGTTGGTATTTGTGTGTGTGTGTGTGTGTGTGTGTGTGTGTGTGTGTGTGTGTGTGTGAGTGTGTGTGTGTGTGTGTGTGTGTGTGTGTGTGTGTGTGTGTGTGTGCGTGCGCCCATGCATACCAAGAACTTATGTGAAACATTATTTTAAAACATTTTCCACAAATATAAAAGATATCAAAGAATTGAACTTGTTAAAAAAAACAATTTAAATTGACAATAATCTTGTCCTTGAGCATTGAGTACAGAAAAACATTGTTACATTTCCTCCAAAATATAGCCATGAGGAAAAATGTAAGATCTTTAAACCACCTGAGCACCAGAACAAAGTTCACCAGCCTTTAGTCACTGAAAATACATCACAACCTTTATTCAATGACTACAATGCAGGATTTTCCCTGGATGTTTTTGAGACAAAGGTGGCAAAGGCTGGAAAACATGTGAGGCATGCCACAGTTAGTGCATGCACCATTAGAATGGGGTGGTCAATTCATGTAAGAATCAATATTATTATCTTCTAAGGCTACATCCACACTACTACATTTTAATTTTAAAACAGCATTTTAAATCAAAACACATTTCCGTCCACACGAGCGTTTTAGCACCGTTTTAGAACTAATCTCCGTCCATACTAATGCATGCGTACAACGCATATCACAGATGATCATTTACTGATAACACTGGACACAGGAATGTCGCAAATCGCTCAAATAATAGCTTGCCTTCTGTGCAATCGAGAATTTGCCTGTATAACAGCTACTAATATCGACAAACAGGGTCAGAAATATGTCTAGGACTGTTCCCGAATCAGATTTTGTCCAGTTGAATCAGATTTGGCTTTTATTAACGCACAGCGGATGTGAGTAGGTCGTAAAATTAGCGCCCATAGATAGCTAGCTAGATAGCTAGATAAGCCTTTAGATAGATAGATAGATAGATAGATAGATAGATAGATAGATAGATAGATAGATAGATAGATAGATAGATAACTAGATAGATAGATAGATAGATAGATAGATAGATAGATAGATAGATAGATAGATAGATAGATAGATAGATAGATAGATAGATAGATAGATAGATAGATAGATAGATAACTAGATAGATAGATAGATAGATAGATAGATAGATAGATAGATAGATAGATAGATAGATAGATAGATAGATAGATGGACTTTATTAATCCTAAAGTGGGAAATTACTGTACTGAATCGAAAATCGATTTTAAATCGGAAATTGATGAAGTGTTTTCTGCAGAGTACATACAACATTCCATCAGGCGTGTTCATGAGCAAGCAATGGCTTTTGGGCGATGTTAGGTCAAAGCCACTTGATCTGTGCTTCCAGTGCTGACTGTTAAATATGAAAAAGAACAAAAACAGAATTAAGCTAATTTTTACCTATTAGGCTATGCCTTAATATTTCAGTGACTTGTACAGTATAATTGCTCACCTTTTCTCCTGAATGGTCTCATCTGGCTGGTTTTTTAAGAAAGTGTCGGTCCATAGGAGACATTGACAGTGTATCAAACTTCCCCATACTGAGTTATTGTCCTACCTAAAAGATGTTAAAATAGCCTTTTGTAGCCTATAATACCCTGCAATGTTGACAGGGGGCTCTTGAAGGAGGAGCAAGGCTAGATTCCTAACTGTTAAAATGACATTACTTCACCAAGAGCATCCATTATCCAATTAAAACCTATTGATTAAGAAAGACAATGGCCAGAATGAATTTTATACATCTGGTAAAAAAAAAAAAAGAAGCCTTTTAATAAACCTCCATTGAGTCAGAACCACAAAATCTCTCCTGTAATACAATGTACATAGGGGACAGTTTAAGTGATGCACATATCGTTTTCAACTGAGCCCTAAGGGTTCAGTGGGTGAGAGGGAGTGAGAGGGTGGAGCTGTGTGTGTGTGTGTGTGTGTGTGTGTGTGTGTGTGTGTGTGTGTGTGTGTGTGTGTGTGTGTGTGTGTGTGTGTGTGTGTGTCAGGAAACAGGATGGCTTCAGAAGATTTATCACTGCTTGATCAGGTTGCAGTGAGTTACTGCTGTTACCCCCCACCCCTCCTCCTCTGCCCAGGGGCCAGGGTGGTATATCAGCCTCTATATGACACATGCACACACGCACACATACTCACACACACATACACATGCATGTACACACACACACAGCAGAGCAGTATATCAGCTTGTCTGTGACAGGCTCTGTGTGTGTCTCTCCCATCATCTGGCCATTAGACAGTAATGGCTGGGAGAGGAGAGTAGGGTTTCCCTGTGGGCTCAATACAACAGCATTTATTACACACAACAGAAGCACCATCCTGGCCCTGCCACTCACTGGAGAGACAGAGGAGGAGGAGGGAGAGAGGAAGAAAACTACAGGCAGCGATAAAGGGGGGGGGGGGTGTAGAGGATAGGTAGTGTGTCAGGAGTTCAGGGAAACTTTGGGTACTCTCTTGTTTAGTGTGTATCCATGTCTGGGTGATGCTTGTGCGGTTGAAGAGAGACGGTTGACAGAAGAAATAACACAATAGGAATGATTTATACCCCTGTTCAATAGACTTTTTCACAGTCGGAAAAACAGGGTTTTTCATTCATTGTATTATTTACACCTGTGCTTTTCCTATTATGAAATCAGCCCATGAAAAAGGCCTACTCAATACACTCAGGGGGTTTACTAATGTTAGCAAACTTAAAGGGATACTTTTTAAGGCTCAATCAATCAGGCTCTGTGTCATCTTTGTGTGGGCAGTGTGTTTAGATGAACGATGTTTGGCTTCCCTCCGTGGCGCCAGTGATCAGAGCTGGGACAAGCCAAGGTCTGGCGAGACGCGAAACAACGGATCTCAGCGTACCTCCATGGTGCGTTTTCTCGTCATCAGGCAGATCTTGGCAGACCTCGGCTGCTCTGCTCAGCTGGGAGCTCCATGCGCTGCGGCCACGGAGGGAAGCCAAACACAGTTCATCTATACACACACTGTCCACACTGCCCACACAGCCATGACATAGAGCTGGATTTAAATCAGTAATATATCTATTAAAGATAGATTAGATAGGTATTGCTGTGTAACTGACTTTACTGTGCAGGTGTGCAGTGGTTTTACTGCATAATCAGATCAAGAAGTAAACCCATCATACCCGACCGGGAGAGATGGTGATGTTTTGAAGCGATACTTTTTAGGAAATATTCTTGTATTCTTGATATTATTTGGTTTTTTTCACAGTGTGAGATGAAGAGATCATGTCTGTGCATTAACTACAGAGTTGGAGTCAGGACGTGGTTAGCCTAGTTTAACCTTCAAATTGGAGGCAATAAAAATACACCTACCAATTCTTATAAAGCTATTTTATTTATTGTATCCTGTCCTCTCTCCCCAACATATTATTTAGTCAGCTTTTAAAGTGTTGGTAGGCATATTTTTAAAGGCAGGAAAAGCTAGGCTAACAACATCCTGTCTTCAGCACCGTACTTAACACACAGATGATATTGATGTTCTCATCTCACTTTCCAAAGAAAACAAATAAGCACATTTTCCAAAATGTTGAACTATTCCGTTAGAGCAACTTGAAGACAATCTTGGGAAATTAAGGAAAAATAATAATAAAAATAAAAAATTTAAAAATTTAAAAAAAAGTTGGATAGTTCAGTCGGGGAAATGAGGGTGAAAGCTGAACATTTACACAAAAGAAAAAGACCATAAAGACAAAAGTATATGAAATAATAGAACATAGCAAATTTGATGACAGATAATAAATTCCTTCCTGTGCTCCTGATACCGCTCAGGTTCCCCTGAGCGAGCCTCCTCTGTAACCCCCACAGCAGGATTAAGAGGCGTGAAAAAGAAGGGTTTCACATGCGGGACACAGGGATGTACATCATGTTAGCGTTGCACAAAACATGTACGAATGGGCTGTAATTCCCTAGTTTAAGTCCCTTATTTCCATTTTGTCATGTCTGAGCGCCTGTCATGCTTTTGAACAAACATTGACATAATTAAAATGCAAATGCCGTTTGGTGGTGGAGGAGACGGAGAGAGATCTCTAAGCTGATATGCACACAGATACAGAAGCACAGAAAAAGAAACACACATGCAAAAACACACAAAAACCGTTACAGACAACACACAAAAGGAGAAAGTCTGCATCCGATATAGCAAACGTTGATAAAGGTTTAGAACAAATTCGCTGTTTGAGCAGAAAACTATTGAGGACCGTGTAAGTGGGTTTTTGTGCACTGTTGTGTATGTCTGTATGTGTATGTACGTACACACACACACACACACACACACACAGGGCTCCGTGGACTTCAGGCTCCCCAGCCCCTGGCCTTTATTAAGAGCAGTTGTTTGATGAGAAAAGGAGCCGGCCTTCACTCCAGGGCCCGGCAGAAGCCTGGGGAGTGGGTAAGTGGGTTAACCCAGAGGCCCAGACAAAGCCAGAGGAATGGATAAGTGGGTCACCCGCCCTCAACTGAACACTCAAAGGATCCACTCTGACTCCTCTCCGTTTTATTATTAGAGCTGGTCTAATGTGTGAAGGGACCTCAGGAAGGAACACAGCACTCATCTCGGCATGAGCGAGCCAGCTTGTGTGTATGGGGTGTATGGGTATGTGCATGCATGTGTGTATGTGTTCTTGCAACTAAAGCAAAGAAAATGCAGTGGTCCTTGAAGACACTGATAAATTAGAAGTACCAAGTTCGAGGCAGCTACACAGGCACGTAGTGCTACTATAGTGTGAACACAGGAAAAACGGATGCAGAAGAATAGTGGCATCTCATGTGAATGATCCTTACACCTTGGCCACAATGGGGCCATGCATGTTGAGAAAATGTGGTCCATAAAGCCCATTCGGATGTGGCCATTCATATGATGCTTTGTTGCATGGCTTGCCCTTCTCACTCTCTCCCAACGCTTCCTATGTATCTCCAATGTCAGCTGTCTAACAAAGGCAAAAGATGCCAACGTTTGAAAATAATAATAATTTTTGTTACTTTGAGCAAGGCAATTCTGCGATTTTATTGATCCTAAAAGGTTTGATATGAGGTCAAGAATGTGGGTCTGGAAAAGTTATGGAATTATTGTACTGCATACTTTCTTCTAGGGCTGGGACAATATGCTTTTGTCCCGATTTGTTTCTTTCACGATGCATGGTAGGCGATTCAATTTGTATTGTGAATTTATTTATTTATTGCGATTCGATAGTATTGAGTATTGCGATTTTCTTTTCTTTTCCAAAACAAAAGTTGAATAATACACTTCTAGATATGATTTATCATGAGACATTACTTAAAACGAATTGTTTTCTAAGAAGAATGCACATCACATGTCAGTCAGTCAGTCTGACATTTATTTCATTTGTAAAGATTTGCATATTTTTGTATTTTCTGCATTTTCTGCTTTCGGTCTGTTTTCCTGGAAACGCATATAACGTAGTCGCCGTCAATGGTACCATATGAACAAAAAAATATTTAGTGAATGATTGATAAAAAAAATAAATAAAAACTTATGTGAATCAATTTTTTTCTACTTTCTTTATGACAAATTTAAAGCAACTTCTTGATATTTTGATATCAGTATTGTAACTAGCTTATAACACTAATTTTCTAATAAGAAATGTTGCTGTGTTGGAAAGGATAAAGCCAAGGATAAAACTTGTCTTAAATGTAGTTATAATTTGATTTTTTTTGTTATTGTATTAAAGTTTAAAAGTGTGCATTTATCTTTCCTGAAACCATTTTTCAGTCATTACTGTCCTCATGACTTCATCATAATATTGTGCATCAAAACAAAGCAACGAAACAGATATTTTGGCAAGGTGATAGCAGACACAAAAATGGGGAAAATGTAGTTTTTACATGTTTACTTTCCTTTTTTATGTAAGAACATTTTTGGGGAAATAAATATTAAACATACATAACATTGACAAACATTACTTCAGATTTATGCGCCACCTATGGGTTGCTAATGACCACTGCTTTAACTATCCAATTGCTATTGCATTATCTCAAAGGCAGCGGACACCAGTACAAGTATTGTGCAATGTAGAACACATCCAGGAAGTAAAGCTACACTACACTGCGAAGACTTCACCACAACATGGTGCAGCACTGTGCACAACACACACACACACACACACACACACACACATACACACACACACACACACACACACACACACACACACACACACAAGCACATACTTTGGTGGGGAGATCAGCAGGAGGATCAAGTGTGAACTCTCTTGTGTCATGGAAAGGGCTTTGATGAAGAAGAACACAAACAGAGAAACCACACCAACATAAAACACACACGCACACAGACCAATTCACTAATTTCCCCCTAACTGTAATTATGTTCTCACCACAATCTCAATAAGATTTACTTTTATTCATCTGGTTACTCATCTGGTAGCATCTAGTTTCCTGTCATTTGTTAGGCGTTGCAAGATTAATGAATGACTTTTACTCCACTAATTCTGACTGACATCCAACATGCAGACACACACACACACACACACGCATAGACAGAGTTCCCACTTAAACAAACAGAGTGAGTCTTTGTATTCCGCTGCACATCACCACAACACAGATCAACAGTCCCTGAGGTAACGGCCAAAATAAAGATCTCATTACTTTACTCTCTCTCTATCTCTCTCTCTTCCTCTCTCTCCATGGCTTGTCAGCTCCCAGACCCTGACGTCTCCTTTCATGTTGGCCAGACCTCTGAGAGGAGCTGAGAGATGCTGAGAGGCGCGGAGATCCTCCCAGGGCTTTGAGCAGCGTTTGATTCCTGCTAGATAATAGCTGGTTCACTGTCAGCCCCAGGATGATCAGTTAAATCCTTAATCACTGCCTGTCCACTTGCATGACAGTTATTTTAGGGCTCTTTTCTGGACCTTCTCTTTTCTCTTTCCAGCTC
Organism: Sander vitreus; assembly: GCF_031162955.1. Taxonomy (NCBI): domain Eukaryota; kingdom Metazoa; phylum Chordata; class Actinopteri; order Perciformes; family Percidae; genus Sander; species Sander vitreus. The sequence continues at coordinate 11,074,657 of NC_135858.1, forward strand.
TCCACCTCTCTCCCTGCCTCCCTCCAGTGAAAAGTAATCCCACAACAGAAGCAACAGAAAACAGTATGCTGTGGACGGGTTTAGGGATGGAGGGATAGGAGTAGGGCTGGTTATCGAATTCAATACTTTTAAGGCACCGACCAAATTTTAAATGTATCAAGTATCAAAAAATGCCTCACCATTCAATACCCAATTTCATTACCTATCTCATTAGCGTCAGTGACTCAATAAGATCTAATAATGCTGCTGATTGGCTGTCTAATGTCAAATGTTGTAGAGACACGTACGAAAAACTCTACGTTACACACAGAGACGGGGCTCACGTAGTAGGAGCCAAAAAATAAATAAAAAGATTTGTGCCGTAATGTTGTAATTTCTTTTTCCATCCATCTATCTTCATCCGCTTATCTGGGGTCGGGTCGCGGGGGCAGCAGCTCCAGCAGGGGACCCCAAATTTCCCTTTTTTTTATTTTATAAATTTAGTATCGAAAAAGGAATTGTTTAAGAACCGGTATTGAAATCACGGTATTGGCTTCATTTCTGCAAGGAGTATATATGTGTTGTTTATAATATGTTGGGTGACTATAGCTCCTTCTTTCTGCATGAAGAGGATAAAGGAAGGACAGAAACAGGTGAATGCAGAGAGGGGTTGGCACCAAAAGGGGAAAAGGAGTAAAGATGAGTGCAGAGACCAAACTGAGAGGAACTTGTCTTTGACCTGTCAGCATGAAGACAAAAAGGACACGCTCTCCTTCTTCTCCACTCTCCTGTACCTGTCTGTTTTTAAAGGACATTCAAAGCCAGGCAGAGATACAGTGAAGGCATCGTCTGTCAGCCTGTCCTGTAACAGTGTCATGGGCTGAACAGGGAGATGAGCGTTCGATGTTCATGTCCAATCCAGGGCCTTGATCAAGGCTGCTCCACAGCCAGGTGCTGCCACTGCTGACAGCCTCACCTCCATCCCCACCCCCCTCTGTCTGGAGGATGGAGGGTATTTCATTTTGACAAAGATAGAAGTTTGGGGGTCGGGGTAGGGTTGTTGGGGGATACTTAAAGCGCAGTTTGGCTACAGAGGAATCACAGAAAGTTTTGGACAGCATGGACATTGACGTTATTGAGTGGGTGCTAAGTTATCAGATTGATGAAGTTCCCATAACCTGAAAGGCACAGCTTCAAGCTGCACTTGAAGTAAGTTCAGAGGTATGGGATCAAATCATGAGTCACGTATGAAGTACATCATTTTATTTAACAGTCACTACGGATTTATGTGGAGAATTGGTTAGGACATAACTTGGCTTGTTGAGATCTTTTATTTTGAGATTTCTTTAAAGATTTTAGCATGTTAAGCAGATTGTTTTTGTTTAAAGATTATTATTTATTTTAATAGGATAGCTGAAGACATGAAAGGTGAAGAGAGGGGGAATGACATGCAGCAAAGGGCCTGGGTCGGAATTGAAACTGTGGCCGCTGCGGCAAGGACAGAGCCTCTGTACATGGGGCGTATGCTCAACCAGGAGAGCTACCCAGGTGCCCTGCAGATTTTTTTTTTAAAGAAGTTGTGTAAGACATTGTGACTCATGTCAAATATTAAATTGGCATTCTGACCTGACACCAATGGTATGGATTTGATTTGAGTTATACATTTAGATTCTCTTGAGTTTATTCTTGTAGTTTGGGCCATCATCATTTCTATTAGTTATTATAATATTGTACTCACCAAATTAATTGCTGAGATCTCTGAACGGGGTAGCATTGCTTAAAATAATTCAGATGGGACAAGGAACACAAGCTAAGTTCTCTCACTCGCTTCCTCCCTCTTTTTTTTCCTCATACGCACCACTGTCTGTGTGTACAGAATGACGGTATTGTGGCTATGCTGTAAAAGGCAGACCATACTCCATTGCCTCATTTCCACAAGTCTCACCCTTTGACCCCCCCCCCCGATTCTGACTAGCGGCACTTTGCTGTAAGTCACAGGCAGCCTTTCAGCCAATAGAATCAGAGCGCAGCTGGAGGTCGGAGGGTCACAGACACACCATGTATGGAATTCCATACAGCGAGAGAGGTCAGAGGTCACGCTCAATCACAGTCAACACAGAGCAAAGAATCAGGAGGCTCCTACAGCCACAACACCGCGACAGGGAGAAAGAGACACAGAGGAGAACAAATGAAACAGGAGGAGAATGTTTTAAAAGATGATATAATTATATTTGTTCTGCCATTCTTACTCATAAATCACTAAAGTAGACATAGTCTTACAGTCAGCCAGTTAGACCATAAGCCGACTGAACAGGTGACACTTTCTTCCTCCGGGGATGATGGAAGAGCGCTGCTTTTTTTTAATCAGTTTGTGGACTTGATTCCCATGAACTCTTTGCTACTTCAAAGTAATTCAAGTCAAGAAATCAGTTTATATTTCGAAGAAATTGCTCTCATCAGGCACGTTCGTTCAACACAGGCAGCTGTCTGCCCACAACATTAGCTCCGTCTCAGGTAGTGCACCTGAATCTCATTCTATGTATAACGCAATGACAATAAAGGAATTTTATCTTTTCTTTTCTTATCTTTGTCTAGTGCGTATATCTCATTGTAGATGGTAGGTTGCCAGAACATAACAGTGATGCAAGCTCATTGGTACCTGCTGACAGAAGAGGATGAGGACAACTTTGAAGAACATGTATCCACCAATTGCTACATGTTAATATATTACTTATAAATGCTAGATAGTTCAAATAAAATGTTTATCTCGTCTCTCTTTATCTTACTTTATCATCTTTATTCAGTTCTTTTTTCTTCTTTTTTTAAATCTACTTTTGGATCTCACACTTTCCTATATGCCATTTTATTGTGCTCCTTCTGTCATTGATGACTGGCAGTATGAATGTGTGTGCATAGGCTATGTTTCGTGTACTGTAGAAACTGAATTGCCCTTTGGGGATGAATAAAGCTATCTGTACATGTATCTGTTTTTCCAACACAAAAAACAATCCAATGATGTTTGCAGTATTCTTCCTTATTACTATTTCTAAATCAAAATCTAAACAGGTGTGCTTAAAGTGCCCATATTATGAAAAAATCACTTTTTTCTGGGATTTATATTTATGATAGTTATGTTGTTTCTCTGGTGCTTCCACACGCATACAAACTTGGAAAAAAAAACATCCATGCTGTTTTGAGTGAGATACGGGTTTCTGAATGTCTTCTGCCTTCAGTCTCCGGGTGAGCTGTTCAAAATCTGCAGGGTTTTTACGTCAGTAGCCGAGACGAGGTGGCTAACTTAACGTTCTCAATGGCAAAAGAGTGCTACAACACACACTAGTTCACCATAATCTACAAAAGAACTACTTACATGTCCCATGTTCTGCCTGCTAACCCTGCCTTGCACTAACTGAAGCTGTAGAAACAAACAGCTAGCTGATGTGATCCTTATCTAGCTACTGCGCATCTGTGCCTCCCAACAAAGATGGGATAGAAGTGCGATGCCTCAATCTGTAGCTAAAACAGAGACCTGAACACACAGGGTGAAAAGAGGATCTGCAGCAATGTGCAGTACAACAAAAATATGGCATTTTTGAAAATTAAACCATGTAAACCTATTCTGGTACAACCTCAAAATACAATTATGAACCTGAAATTAGCATAATATGGGTACTTTAACATAGCATTGTTTATGATGATTGCATTAAGTGCTACAGTAGGCGTTTGGCTGTGTTTGATGTGTCCCAC
>NC_135858.1:11080882-11083382 GCF_031162955.1 Sander vitreus
CCACCTAATCCGGCCTGTTATGAGAGCCAATCAGCAAATATCTGCATTAATCAACCACCAGAACCAGACCAAGTAGCCTACAGAAACAAACTCACACTCACAAAGACAGAGTGTGAGTGTGTGTGTTGCTTGAGAGGGGGAGATAAAAGGTGGAAGGCAATGCAAATAGAGTTTTTCTTTAACTACATTTTAGTGTCGTCTTTTTCATCAACGATGTTGCATGTAGAGAGTCAGTGTTTAATGATGGCGGTGCTGTCTCGTCATTATTATCGTTAATGAATTTAACACTTCAGCAGAAGTGTTTATTTCCAAACAGGCTTAGTGGTTTGAAGGTTAATGTTGAAATATGGATTTGATTCGACACTAGCCTAAGTTAGCAGCACACCTTAACAACCGGACCCAGGGTGAGTCTGAGTGTGGAAGAGAGCTCTCTTTGCCCGTCAGCTCCGAGATGACGTTATGTTCTGCTGCGTGCTTAGAAGTTGTAAATTTACAACTCACAGCAACTCAATACCATCTAGTGTCTGGCTTTTGTTTGATATCTAGTGTCGGCAAAAATGCCTTTTTATTGAGTTTCCTCTTAGCAAAATGATCTGAGTGAATTTAAGATGGGCTTTTATTGTGAAGGGTAGACACGGAAGAGCCAGCATCATGGCAAGGGCTTTTTTTTCTTAACATGTTAACCCTTTCTTAACCTTTATTGTTCGGTCGTTAAGTTTAATTCACAGTTTATTAATAACCAATATCCAACGCTGTCCAAACTGCTCCAAATTCCAAACCCCAAGTTCATTGGGTACCCAGGAAACCAAAGGTGAAGTAGATTGGATGAACGATTCATGAGATATTTCAAAGACAGACGCACATACACACATACAGAGGTTCCCCGATTTATTAGAGAGATAAGATTGGAATGCACTTAATTAGCAGTGAGTGGTGTCAATGTAATGTGGCATGGCTCTGAATGGTGTCATTCAGCAAAGTGTGACATATAAAGCACCTGATCTATTTGTGTTTTAATGTGTGTTTAATTTTAGGAGAAATCTTTGATGCCATAGTTTTGTACAACTCTCTATGAATATTTTCTTCAATCAGACTACTCTAAGGCTATTTTCTCTGTTATTAGAGGAAGCTTTCACATATTCAGACGTTTCTTATATCTTGTTACCTCAGTGTGTCGCTTCAGTTCGAGAGACGAATTGATGTTTAAGCCATCGCTGTATTTTTTCAAAACGTTACCGTATACAACTTTTTAAATGTGGTTCAATTAGAAATTCAGTTGCACTATATTCCAACAGTGATTGTTCTACATTATTTAGAAAAAAAAGAAAAAAATTACGGTGGCCCTGAGAGCTCAATGCACAGCAAATGAAGAAAACATGCAAATTAAAGACCATCTTCTCCAATTTGACAACACATTCGCAGCATTTACAAAACATCAACAACTTGACGAAACACGAAAACATCAATTTGACGACATATGCGCAGCATTTAGAAAAAGTGCTGCAAGAAGCTCACAAAACAACGGGAACTGTTTCCAGGGGACACTAAAAAGTGATGCACACTCCTGGGACATGCAGCGCGGAAGATTCTAAATCGGATCTGCTTGAATGGTCAATGTACTTATTTTTAGGCATGGGGAGTGGGGATTGGTTAGGGTTAGGGTAAGAATACCAGGGTAAGCCAATCAGAGGCAGAATAAGGCGGGCCACAAGGCACGTCTTTTGACGTTGACACGTCTGGGGGAGACGATTTAGCATCTACCATGCAGCGCTTGTTGTTGCCGTTTGTGGATTACGTTATTGAAATTGGCTTTCCATCAGTGGTATTGGAAAATTACCTAAACTTTTTTTGGGCTTATTTTAACATTGTGATGATTTGTGTGACGAATAGCCAACCTTAATAACGCCATAATCCACAAACCATTGCAAGAACAAGCATGCCCCAGCCGTGTGCATCACTTTTTAGTGTCAACTGGAAACAGTTTCCGTTCTGTTGTGAGCTTCTTGCAGTGCTATTTCTAAGTGCTGCGCATGTGTCGTTAGATTGATGTTTTTGTGTGTTGTCAAGTTGGTGAAGATGTTTCTTCATTTGCTTGTGTTGTGTGTATTTGTGTGTGCTTTCTTAATTTTCAGTGTGCTGAGCTCTCAGGGCCACTGTATAAAAGGTACTTTTTTGAAGTTATCATCGAGTCATATTTTCAAGTTATCATGGGGATGCAGTGTCTAATGCAATGATCCTGGGGGCATGATCTTGAAAATGAAAGATATTTCCTTATTGTTTGCTTCATGGATAAAAGAGGAAAGATGTAAAACATTGCAGTGGCTGAAAGGGAAGACTTCTTGCCTTGTTTAAAAAAAGATGAGCTAGTTTAAAAAAAAAAAAAAAGCTTTATAAGTTTTGTCGAATTTGTCACAATTTCCTGTGTTAGTACTTAAGCTATGTAGGGTATCTGATACCATATAGGAGAACCGTAAATCTAATTGTTGTATTGTAAAGTATT
>NC_135858.1:11085882-11115882 GCF_031162955.1 Sander vitreus
GGCGGTTTTAATTTTTTTGGGCGACAATACAGTTTAGCACCGCCTGCTGTTATGGAGACGTATACGTCTTGCGTACGCACAGATCGTGACGCTCAAGTCGACGTCGCTTTGGTGTGTTCAGAGGCACTTTTTTTGACCAACTCGGGGAGACTGATCAGTCCAACTGCCTTTTTCTGCCGACGGTCGGTCTTCGGGTTGGTGTGTCAGAGCCTTAAGTCTTCTCCAGCAACGCCTTGCTTCACATTAAAGGGCAACTATTATATAGCATTTTCAGGATAATATTTGCATTTTGTGTTTGTAGTAGGACATGTTTACATGCGTAAAAAAAATAAAAAATCTCATACTGCCCATGGCTGCTACACCTGTATTCACCCTCTGTATGAGACGCTCTGTAGGAGCACCTGTCTTTTTAAGCCCCCCTCCCGAAAAAAGCCCAGTCTGCTCTGATTGGCCATAGTGTTTCCTGAATCAGCGCTCCGCTCCGCAGCCTCCGCTGTTGTGTCACTAGTTGAAGCTGGAGCTACTGCAACGGAGTATATAGCAGACATGTCCCAGCAGTAAAGTGACCCGAATTTGGGGATAAATGACCAGCATTGGCCGCCAAGATTACAGCTGTGTCGCATTAGCATGCAGCTACATAATATTTAGCACTAGGCTAACGTTAGATTGTAATGGAACGAAGCAGCACTTTCTACCCTCAAAAAATCTTAGATAAAGGCTTTTGAACCAAACACTACCCAATCGGACATGTTTCAGCAGTAATGTGACCCGAAGTTGGGGAGAATTTAACAAATTGGCAGCCAAGATGACATATTTTACTGCTGTTAGCATGTAGCTACTACAGTTAGCAGTGGACACTAATAGAATATAGCAGCACTTTCTACAGTCAAAATCGCAGATAAAGGCTTTTATACCAAATACAACATAACCGGTAATGTTTCAGGAGTAATGTTACCTGGAATTGGGGAGAATTTAACGACACCGGTAGCCAAGATGACATATTTTACTGCCGTTAGCATGTAGTTACATGTGACAATGTTAACTTAAGTATGCATACAAACCATTTGCTTTTGAAAGGCTTTATTATTCTATTTATGAGAGCGCCAGTCTCTTTAAGCCAACCTCCCGAAAAAGCCGAGTCTGCTCTGATTGGGTTTTCCGGATCTCCGAGTCTCCGCATCAATGCTCTGCTGTCACTGTACAGTCGTTGACTGACTGCAACAAAGTATATAGCAGGACATTATATCGTGAAAAAAACATAAATAAAGACTACACTAAGTTACATATAGTAAGCAGTAGATTGTAATGGAGTATAGCAGCACTTTCTACTGGCAAAAATCATGGATGGATGATGTAAATGGACTGTATTTTTTCTAGTCTTAATGACTACTCAAAGCACTTTAACAGTACAGGAACCATTCACACACTGTGGCTGCCACAGGGGGCCATCTGCTTAGATAAACATTTTACACATAGATGGCGCAGCATCAGGAGCAATTTGGGGGTTCTATGTCTTGCACAAGGACACTTCAACATGGGACTGCAGGGCCAGGGATTGAACCACCAACCTTCTGAGTCATAGGCAACCACTTTACCACCTGAGCCACAGCCGCCCCAGAATCAAATATCAAAATCACAAGGTTATTATATATTATATGTACAAAAAAACAATATTTTGCACTTTGCCAAAGTTGCAGAGATAAAGGCTTCTAAACCAAAGACTGCAAAACCGGACATGTTCCAGCAGGAATGTGATCCGAAATTGGGAAGGAAATAACAACATCTGCAACCAAGATTACAGGATTCCCTGACATTAGCATGTAGCAGTGTATATAATGTAAACACTGCAGTAGCAGCCTGCCTGGAGCAGATGCCCATATATAGAAACCAGCTTGGTATGACGTCATACAGAGAGAGAAAAAACTGTTGAAACCAGAGCCTTCAGAAAAATGTCAAATCTACAGTTATGGCTCACAGGAATTTCTTTTAAATACGTTTACCTCATTATTTAAAGCTTTGGCTACATTTTATATGAACATCCGCCATTGTAACATTATAAATATGACAGAAATACGAAACAGCATAATATGTCTCCTTTAAAAGTATCCTACTTTATAAATAAACAATAAATATTGTTAAAATGATATGGAAATATGCGTTGTTTATTTGATAACAGAGGGTTAGGCTACAGTATAGACATTATGAGGTTTGGGCCGTTTTTAGTAATTGGACCTCTTTGAATTTTCTCAGTTTATACTGTTTATGGTTTTCACATTTGTCATTGCAAAGTTTCAGAGGCAGACTTTACAATTAGGCAAACATCAGCACATCAGCAAATTATAACGTGGCATTAGTTACTGAATAAATGAAATCACAGCACACTAAAACAAACAGACAAAAATACAGATCACACTCACATTTTTTAGAAAAACTAAAATGGGAAACCTAAGCTGAAATTGTCCAACGTATGGTGCACCATGAGGGACAACTCAAGTCACTTTACTTTGCCGTAATTGACAGTTGAGCTTCTTATAACAGTTTCCAAAACAAAAATGACAGTGGGTAACATCCTTTCCCAATTCTGCCAAAAGCAGTGACAGCACAAATTATTATTGAGTCATGCAGAAATGATGACACCGACAATAATGAAGATGATAAAAAAGATGATGAGAGAAGCGAAAATACTTCCTCCCCTCATATTGATGGTGATGGTGACAAGGTGTTCCTAAACCAGTATAATCCTCCTCTCACAATTAAATAAAAGTATTTATAAAACAACACACTGGTCCAGTCAGCTTTTCTAGTCAAGGTAGGCAAGGTAAGCGCTTAGGCTACATCTATAGTAGTCAATTGCAGATCATAACCTGTATGACACCCCACTGACAACACCTTAACTGAATACATATTTATTTTTCTTACAGATGAAAACCAAGATATATTATGGAAATATGCAGCAAATCATTCATACAGCAATACAAATTGCTTGGGGAAATTATGTTTTATGTTTGTCTAATTGTTTAGACAAATAGGGATCTATTAATGTTCATGCTGTTTTTGATTTGCTTTTTTACTACTGAAGCTGTTCTGTTCTGTTTTGTTTTGTTTTCATTTTCTTTGGGAGAAGATATACAACATAAAGTACAACCTCAGAAAGGTTACTCCTAAAAGCTCTTATTTCTGTGTGTAATTTGTCCATGTACACACTCAAAGCTCTAGTTCTCCAAACCAAGCCCAGAAGTCAAGCATGTGTGACCTCTTCTCTCAGCAGTGTGTACGTGCATCCCATTGAAAGGCTTGACTTCACTATTTCCTTTTTAGCAGCGGCAGTCGGGCACTAACACCTAAAATGTACAGCACATACACACACAGTTCACCACGCATATGCTCACACACAAAACGTCTACCTCACCTCTCCACCTCCAGACTCAAACAGTGTGTGTGTGTGTGTGTGTGTGTGTGTGTGTGTGTGTGTGTGTGTGTGTGTGTGTGTGTGTGTGTGTGTGTGTGTGTGTGTTAAAGCTGTGTGAGCAGGTAGAACCATCTGTGGTGTAGATCACAGCCAGATGTCCTGGGCTCCACCACCAGCTAGATCACCTTACATAAATACTTTACCATGTGAGGGAATCATTTAGCCATATTAATTGACGGTAAAACTTGCCCTGGAACGAAGGCCCCAGACACACACACACACACACACAAGCACACACACTCCTGCATCACAGGTGGGTTCCTTCACTCACAGGAGCAGCGAGTGGGTAACCGGTGGTAACCGGACTCTGATCAAAAGGAAGATTGACATAAATAAAGAGCCTACAGGAATGCATTGTGCAAACAAAATATGAGCTGGGCCCCAAAACATTCCCTGGAGGGGCAAGAGAGGGAGGGAGAAAAGGGGGGCAGCTGAGCAGTTTTCTTTTTTATTCCCTCTTGCACTCAACTCTCCTGTCTTTCATTGTGGTACTTCCAGACATGTGTCTCAGAATCCAAAGACAGATTTAAAACAAGAGCAAGCCAGGTGAAAATAGCAGGTAAAAATGGGAGGAAGGTAGAGATGATAGATGTTCATTTCTGACAGGAGCAGGAACATCACATTTTAAACTGGAGAGATTAAAACCCATGTACTCCAGGGCATAGCGGACTGGGTTTCGCCCCTCTAGTGACAGTCTTATGTTTTGCCACCTATTGTTGTCACTTCTAAACAGGACCAAACCTTCTTTAGCAGGGTAGTGATATTTAATCCCTGCTTACTGAACCTTTGATATGGTAGCCTTCACCCATGGGCCTCTAAGGTTTGTGTACACACATACACATACACACACACACACACACACAGAATGATACATACACACATATATGCACACACAACAAAAACCTGTCTGGGGAACTTCCATGTAGCTTCTGATGTCCGTTTGTCCATGTAAGGCTTTAAATCTAGAGGGGAAAACAAAGTGGCATAGCTCACGTAGACGTACACACACAGTACTGTACACATGGCCGTAACACTACCATAAGAGGAGTTTACAGCTGGCACTGGAGGGTCACTTCAACCAGCACTGGGACATTTTTAGGTTTTCTTTCCAAAACAGAACCAGAGACTGTATCACTAAAAAGAGAGTTGCTAAAATCAGCTGCCTACGCACACAAACAGAAACACACACAGAGAGACATTACGGTTTACTTTAAACAAAACGTTGTGCAAATGTTCTCTCTTGGGTCACAAGATGAGTATTAAAATAAACTTTTTGGTTTACAATTGCTATGTGCATGTTTTGGTGAGCACTTGTGTATACTGTAAATGTGTTTGTTTCCACATCCCAAAGCATCCGGGACCAGTCGACAAGAAGAAGAGAGACATAATGGAAGGAGGGAACAGATAAAAGGCAAAAACAACAATAGAGAGATCACAACATCTCCCCTGACAGTAGGTTGCAACCTCAGCTCTGTGGGGTAAACACACACTAACACACTCGCTTTCAACTGCGCAGCAGAGATATTGCACTCTCAGTAGGGACTGAGAGGGACCCATTGAGTGCCTGTATGTGTGTGTGTGTGTGTGTGTGTGTGTGTGTGTGTGTGTGTGTGTGTGTGTGTGTGTGTGTGTGTGTGTGTGTGTGTGTGTGTGTGCCCCACAGCAAGGTATCCCATCCCTCCAGGTGGGGTGAGGTTGTTGAGGGGCAGGGGGATCCCGCTGGCAACGCTCTGGGAGGAACCGCAGGGTGCTGCTGTTCCCACGGAAATCAAGCAGGACAGGTGACAGAGTCAGGGGAGGAAAAGAGAGAGGGAAATATAGAATAAGATGTAAGGCAAGGAAAAGAGGTGGAGCTGGGATCCTCCTTTCCTTCACCCCTTCCCTCTGTGCAGGCTGCTCATGGAAGAAAAACAACTTTGATGGAGAAAGAGAAAGCAAAAGGCAGGAAAGGGCTAAATGAAAGGAAAGAAAAACAAGGTAAGTTAAATCTAATTACAGAGGCCAGATATGGCAGCAACGTTAGTTAACACTGAGACAATAAACACCGCTCCCATGCAACCACACTGTGTGTGTGTGTGTGTGTGTGTGTGTGTGTGTGTGTGTGTGTGTGTGTGTGTGTGTGTGTGTGTGTGTGTGTGTGTGTGCGTGTTCATGTGAGTGATAGGGACCAGAGGAGGGCAACAGGGAAAGACGAGCCTATGTTTGTTTGTTCATGGCTGTTTCTCAGGCCCTTGACACTGGCATTCCAGAGCCCCCCACACACACACACACACACACACACACACACACACACACACACACACACACACACACACTGGCATTTCATAACCAGTGGAGGTCAGATCCCAGCACACACCCTGTGGCTAACTTAAGTCCTCGCTGCTGCACACAGGTCCGAAACAGACACGCAATATATCAATAACACACACTACCTCACACAAGCATTTCACTCACATACACACACACCGTTATATCTTGAATGATTTTCACCAGAAGCATTTGTAGCTCGCAGTGACAGTGAGAAATCTATGAAATGCCAAAATGCCGGCCTTGACATGCAGCAAAAAGCATCAGTAAAGAAGGTCTGAAGGGTTTGAATTGATGCTACACTGTGCTGGTTGGAATTTCAGAGCTTAAATGAGAAAATGACTAAATGGCGTCTTCACATATTACACCTCTTTATAATTGGTAACACACATTAGAATTAATAAATAAAATTTAGTTCACTTTTGCAGAGAACAGTTCTCTTTACCGACATGCAGATCACCACAACTAATGTTAATCTAACATCCAAAACGCACTGATGCAACCAAAACACACAGGATCAAATCTTGTGCAAGAACACTGACACAATTTGCCTCCAAATAACGCTTTTTTCCCAGGTGTATTGCAAGAGATATATATTGTAATGCTCCTGTGACAGACTCTTTTTGCATGCCTGATCCATCCCTGGCAATCTTCTGCAGATGTGTCCAGGAATACAGCATCCATTGCGTCCAAGAGGCATCTGATCATGTGGCTGGTAGTTATAAACTTTCCACCTCCATGAGGAAAAAAATGCCTCTATGGGGTTGAGAAATAGAGAGTAAAGAGGAAGGAAAATTGACACCATCTTGGGATGGGCAGTAAACCAAAAGGTTGAAACAACACATTGTCCCATACAATTACAACATGCTTTCATAGATGTCATCAAGGAATGAAAATAGGCTCTCAGTGTCGCAATTAGTTTTTGTTTTTTTAGACCTAGATTTAGCAGAATGTAGCGAATTGCGGTCTAATTACTATAATTACTATAAAATATAGTAATTATTTGTTTTGTTAGGTTTTAACCGTATGGTTTTATAATAGTGTGTAAGCATGTGCAAAATGAAATGAAATGTAAATACACAGATTTGGTGGTGGTTAAGTTTGAGTTAGAACATTTTTTAAATACCTGGTCATTGAATGCATTTTGTGTCAAAGCAATGAAAAGTGATTTACAGTTCTGTCCACATTGGCTTCTGCTGTGCTGACTGTCTGAAGTGAACTCGGATAAATGTGTGTTGCCAATTAAAGCATGAAACGTGTAATTAACATTACTTTGAAACGTGACTTTTCTTGTCTTTTCTACTATGACTGCACAATGCGGCATGTCATCTGTTTCTCTACTGCTCACACCCTCCCTTTAATGCTTGGATGTGTTCACAGCAGGTCTTACTCAATAACACCTGCCTGCTTTGTGAGCGTGTGCATGCATGCATGCATGCATGTGTGTCTGACATAGGGACCCCCGGTCTAACCTAAACACTTGTGAGAGGAGCTTTTTATACAGCCAGACATTGAAAACAAACCTCTGCCTCAGCCACTATCTGTCTATGTAGACGAGTGAGACATTTTAAAAAAGGTGATTTTACCACACATCAGAAAGTGAATGCTACACACACACACACACACACACACACACCACCACCACCAAACCCCTGGTACCCCATCCAGGAGGTCAGAATAGGGAGGGGGAAGTGGGTAACATACCGCTGTATTAGTACACTTTTACCATGGATGAGGAATGGCCATAAAAGGTAAAACCATCCTGCTCGGACCTGCTTACTGTAAACAAGCAGAGAGGAAAGTGGAGCGGGTGAGAGATGCCGTCTGGAGAGGTGCAGAAAATGAAGAAAGCAGGGAGGAGAGGAGGAGAGGAGGAGAGGAGGAGAGGGAGGGTGAAGGGTGGCAGAGGACTGTGGAAGCCAGAGATTCATATTTAGTCCACTTTGCATATAAAGATATTGTTGAAGTGATGAAGTTTTTTTTTACAAAAATTTGCTATTTTTACCAATCCATCAACTATTACATTTCCACAGTACATGTATGCCATTTCCCACCACATATCTTCAATCCAGATACAAACAACAAAATGTAGCAAACCCATCCCTCACATATAACCGCTAACATTTATTTCCTGTTATATACAATATGGACATTTTATTTTAAAAGAAAACTTTTACAAAAATTGTTAAAAACATCAACCTCTAGAGACAAGAAACAAATAAACCCTTAAAAGAAACAAAAACATATAGGCCTACCTTTCACTATGCAGTTTCACATCATTCTGGACCATTATTTTTACTATAAATAACTTCCTATAGTAAATAATGATATTATTATTATTATTATTTACACATATCGGGACGGTTTCTTAAAAGCCGTGAATCATCCGCAACTCGACATTAACTGCACTTGAAGTGAAGCGATTGTCAACAGTGTTTTGATATCCCGCGGTAGTCTCTGGTATGGGCGTGTGCTGGGCTGTACTATCAAAACAATACGATTGGCTGGGGAGTTTAATAGTTTGTTGACAACAACATCTGATTGGATCGAAGCCCATCACTCTCACAGGTTATTTTTTTACACTATCACAAACAAGAATGAATAGTCGGAAGGAAGTTATAGCTTGCGTGTTTACAGGTAGCCTAGTTTACAGACACCCCCCGTGAAAAATAACATCCCTGTATTTGAATATCAAGAACCTTTTTTTTAGCAATATCATTCGCTATAGCATTAACTGTCCTTTACATATCAGACTGTGTACGTTTGCCCCATGTTTGCATCTACTTTTTATTCCAAAAACCATACAGAAGAGTGTTGTGACAAGAAATCTTTCAACACCTGCATAGGATTCTTCCTCAGAGTATGTTTTTAGTTTTGTTGAGAGACAGAAAGACAGGTTGACTCAGGGTAAGGTGGGGTTGTCGGGTGTATATGTGTGCCTTTGTTCAGTATGCAAATTCACTTCACAGGTACAATTTCACCAATTTCCCCTCTTTGAATACAAATGAATAGATAGAAAGATAAATAAATAACTCACCCATCTAATGGTTAAATTGCATTCACCAAAAGCATTAGATTTAAGAGGAGTAATAGCTTTTAGGGTTGTTTTTTTTAGTCTTAGTTTTTCGCAGTTGAAAAGGTCTGGACAAAAAATATATGTACATGCAGACACACAAGCGCGCACACACACGCATGCCCACCCACATGCACGCACACACACATCCACAGGTTGGCCAGGGGCAACGTAACAATGCAAAGTGGAAAAAACATGAGTCGGGCTGTTGAGCGTGAAAAAAAAAAAAGATGTCTTTGAATGAATAGAGTAAACCACAACAAATGAAGAGATGCATCAAAGTGGAGGAGAATGAATGAGAGATGAATGGAAGCAAAAGGGTGAAACAGGCAGAGGCTGATTTGCGTAATCCCATCGAGGAAATTGACTTTTAAATGCAATATTCAATTTCCGCACTCCTGAAAGCGAGAGAGGGCGAGAGCCCAGCTTTTTCAGTTAATAATAATAACAAAATAATGTACTTGAGACATAAAAGCAAATAGAGAAATGAGAATAGGTGAGCTTCGGAGGTTAGAGACACATTTCTGCAGCACACAAACAAAGTGCTACAGACTTCGCTAACAAGGCTGAAAGAATTAGTTCAGCCTTGGCCTTTCAGGTTTCACAATCAGAAGCAGAAAAACACTTTGAATTTCCATAGGAGTACAACAGTCACCACAGATATGCAGAATGGATGATGGTCTATAAATATAACCAATTCATAAATAGCTGCTCTGTGTGTTTGGCTGGCCATCCAAAGCTAATACTCTGCCAACATCAGCAAACAGGAAGGTGTGTGGAACAGACCTATTCAAGGTGAAAAAAGTGTTGGGTGGATAAGCCCAAAAAATGTCTCTGAGCTGAGCGATAATTGCTTATAAAACATAATCAGCTACTGAAAGTTAAACATAATCAGTCTCAGATTACTAATGTACCTTTCTAAACACTCAGTGAGCACTGATTATTGTTTAAATAGTGTGTGTAGTACAGTATAGTTATTGGTGTTGGACAGTTGTTATAGTTTAATAATTTATGTTATTCATGTTTATTTATATGATCTATCATAGCTAAAGACCACAAAATATCTGCTTAATATAGTAATGATGGGGTGTCAGCAATAATGTCCACAGCTCACAGAGCAGTAGAACAGAACAGAACAAATCGGAATGGAAGGGGATTCAACTGAACAGATTGCTACAGCACAGAACAGAAAGAAATTGAACGGAACAGAACAAAATGGGATGGAGCAGAATTGAAAACTGCTGCCTTCAAATGGAACTCGGGAGCTCGTTGTTAGAACATGGGAAGTCATGTAAACAATATGCTTGGCATTCAAGTGGTTAAGTGGTGAGAACACCACTGCTAGGCAACAGCAACATGGATGCCAAAAGACTCCACCTTAACGTTACTGTCGGCGTCTAGACGCCACTGAGGCTAACAATTTAGCAAGCTAGCGAGCGGGTAACGTAATGAAGGAAATGCAAAGGCATAATAATAAGGGAAAAAGATGAGGCCGTTGGGAATGTCAAGATTATCCTCAGACATATTATAAAATTACAATATATTAACTTACCATCCACCGAAAAAATAAACTTCCACCATTTCTAAAAACTTCCGCAAACAAGTCACAACTCGTGAACTCGGAGCTTTCAGAAAATTTCCACTTTGAAGGTCATGAATACCACAAGAGGGGGGCGTTCATATGGCCTCTTCTCGTGAACATGGTATTTTACTGTGAAACACGAGAGCAGATTATTCGGTATAATAATAAAGCATAATTCGGTGCGCCTACACCATTGCAAAATGTCACGAATGAGTTGAAAAAAGAAGGGCTTAATGCGGTGGAGGATGAGCAAGTATACTATAATGTTCATATTTATAATGTTTAAGTGGCCTGCAGAAAAAAAATCTATCATCTGTTTTGTGATGAAAAGTGACAGTGCAGGGTCGGTGCCTTTTGTCATACATAATCTAGTCTATAAGTTTGTTCTGTAGCCTTTATTATCAAATATGTCTTAATATCATTAAAAAATTAAAATGACGGGTAATTATAGGCCAGAGTATGACCCTGTCCGTCATGGGACAAAGTCTTATCCAACCACTGATAGAGGTCAGGAGACCTTCTAAAGTACTGCTGGTTCTGTGGTGTTGGCGCTTCAAATCTGATGCCTGCAATGCGCCATAGAAGCATCAATTGAGGCGCGTCAAATGAGGTGCGTCAATTACCGCTTTCAGTGCGTGCCTTAAATGGGAAGGAACAAACATGAATAGAATAGAGTAGAATGGAACATAAACAATTGGCAAGGTGCTCATTGCAAAATTGACCTTAGTGTCTGCTCAGTTATAAATGTCCAGAGTTCATGTAAACAGCACAGTAGTACAGACATCCAAATGCATATTACACTGTTTGTGGAGTAGGAGTATCCATCATCAGCATACTATCGCTCAGCATTTATTTAAAAAAATAAAAATGTATATATTTATGGGGACAAGGTAAAGGTAATGAGGTCAGATATGCTAAATGAGGTTAGCAAGCTATTGTCCATTTAGGGCTCAATTCAGATTGAAGCAATTCACTGCTTCTTTCTTACACTATAACACTTTTACTTATAGTAATAATTTGAATTATTTCCTGTGATATACTGTGAATGAATGTGCAGTTACAGAATAGTGATTCAACCTAAAACTAGGGAAGCAACGATTATAGATTTTGTTGGTACGATTATAGTCTGAAAAATAATCACGTTTCACGATTATCACGATTATTATGCATTCATTAATTTCACTGCTAATGTATGAAATTACACTCCAGATTTGAATGTGTTATTTATTGCTGCCTTTTGAAACAGAAATAACACAGTAATAGTTTGGAATGTTTTGAAAATGATTATATGATCAATCATCAACCTTTTTATTTAAATTAATCTGAAAAGATTAGAGACTAGAGGTAAATCAGTCACACCACAAACAAAGGCCAAGTTGGCAACAACAGTGCTGTCCTTAAGAAGAAGTTGTAGCTTACTGCTTATCTTGTTGTTTATCTTGCTTATGCGGAGTACACACCACACGAGAATCAAGCCGATTTTGGGCCCAATTCCCCCCTCCCGACAATCGTCAAATGATGATTGATGATGATTCTAAAGATTATCTTGCCAGATTTTTCTGTGGTGTGAGGTATGTTAAGAGTGGTTTTTTTACATCCCCGATCTGCTCAGAAGTCCATCCTTTCCAGTCCATCATTTCAAATTGCAAAAATTAAACATGTTCAATACTAACGATCTGATATCCTGTTGTATGTGGGGAACGCCGAGGACAGCCGAGGACGCAGCCCAGTCTTGTTGTACCAGGGCCGGCGTACAGACACTTCTCTAAACGTTCGCTCATTCAGAGACCAGAGTCTCAAACGGGGCTCTGAGTCTGTGAGACGGCCTGAGATCTACCGTATCAGCAGAGCAATCACGTAACGCACAGCAGACTATGGTGCAGGTAGATTATTTTCTGAAATTTAGTGACTATAAGTATTATAACTTTATTTTTCTCAAAATATCCTCCAAATCTCAGAGAACACAGATATATTTTGAATGTGCACAAAGTTTTGAACATGAGCAGAAATCTTGCTCAAACTTAACAATATTACAGTCCAGGGGTTTATTAATACATTAAAATGAATTAATGTATCATTGAGGTGAATAATTATCATATGCACATTTAAGGAGGTTACTTCCTCAACAAAAGATGCAAAAGAGAAGGGAAGAGTAAATGATGCCTAGGCGATGTGTGTGGTGACTCAGATATAATTAGAAAAGTCGATCTACAGGAGAATAAATAGATGAAAGCAATACAGAATGCCTGAGAGCCTTACTGCAATATATTCCATTATGTTCTTATATTTGGATTGTAATCTGTTTCCCTTTACATAAAGATATTTCCAGCATAAATTGATTCAGAAAAAATTCACCAGAATGCAGGAAATGAAGTGTTTAATGCTCAAAATCTTCTGGGGGTGGACCCACAGACCCCCACGCATCATTAGTCACAATGCGGATAGAATGTCACTCTTGCCTGTCTTCAAAACTTGAGAGCCCTGGAAATCGCAGCAGCAGCAGCACTCTGAACTCCTTGCAGCTGATTAATTTTATTTCTGTTTAAAATAGGCTGCACACTGGTAGCAACAAACACAACATGTGAACACAACTTTACTGATTAGTCAAGGCACATGTCCACTGGAGAGGAGATCTGCAGGAGACAATATTAACCTCTGTCTCTCTCTCTTAAAGGTTTAACTGACTGCTGTAAGGCAGTTAGCTTCATACTTAAAGCCTGCCCAGAACAACAGAAAATTGAACTGTGGTACAAAAATGAATTTGGCAATGACTAAATTTAGGAGACAAGGTAATTGCTTTATTTGAAAGTATCGTCATTATCCAGTGAAATTCAGGTCTCTCCAAGTATGGTGATTCTTGTGTTTTCAATCAATTTGAAGGATTACGTGCGCTTTTATGTCATAAGATATTCCCCTACCACTAATGCTCATAGAAATCCTTTCAAAACACATTGGATTATCACAAAAATGCATTAACTTTGAAACAAGCCTGCTTTCTTAGTTCCTAAAAGGTTGATGTGTGATATAGGCTACAGGGTTTTCACCTTCTGTTGAGTTGACCTGACAGCATGTTTCATATAAACAGGGCCTCGATCACTAAGGTGTCCTTTATTTGCAACAATAATTTAGCAAAGTGTGGGTGACAGTGTCAGGAACCTGGGCAGCAAACCTTCCGGCTGTTTGCCTTCATTAGGCTATTTAATGAATTCATGTTCGTTGAAACGATATTTAAAGACATGCACAGATTCACTGCAAAGATTGTATCATGAACAGCACATGTGGCCATCAGAGTCTTTACAAATAAAGTTGTAAAGTCTATTATATGTGATGCATCATGCAGGTATGAGCATATTATGTTCAATGACGTTTTTATGATACGGGTCTACTTATATAAACTATGGATCTGTACTTGTGTTCTGTGTTAAGATGGAAACCCTCAGCATGGCACTGGATGTATTTTCTTAAGAGAAACATTTGATTCAATAGTTTTGATTCAGTTGAAAGAATGTTTCAGTATGCAGTTATCCAATCTGTGTCCCAAGGCCATGTTGTCAATTCAATCTTTGCAGTAATGGATATCAAAGAGTGTGACATTGGTGGGTGTATTTTATGCATGTCTCTTAATTACATTATTGGGACTTGAAAAAAAGGTACATCTCTGCACAAAAGCGGTTTTGAATCACACGTAATTTGAATAGATGGCCTGCTGAAAGATGTGGCGGCAGAGTTAACACCTAAACACTACGCATCAACCACACACACACACACACACAGATCCCTTATAGTGCATTCCATTTGTACTCAGAACTCGGATTTTCCGAGGTCAAAGTCGGAAACACACCCCCTGACCTCGGATCTCCGAGCTCGGAACTCGGGCAAACCACTGAGTACCCCGAGCTAAAAATCCAACATGGCTGCTCCGTGCATCAACAGTTGTGAAAGCTGTAGTAACATACAGTTATAAGCACTTCTGTGTTATTTGTGTCTCATTAAATCAGTCGTACACACAGCGCTGTCCATCTTCTATCTGTGGACACGATGTTACGCTGTTTGTATGCACAAAAAACAGCGTAATGCGTTGTTATAAACTGGTATTGTTAACAACGGCTAACCTGGCTAGAGCTAATGAAAACAATGAAAATCTGACTTGTAAATGGAACACATTCAACTCGGGTGTGACGTCATTCCCAACTTTGACTTCCAAGTTCTGAGGTAAATGGAACGCACTAATAGCTCTAGCTGTAATCAGTGTGTTTATATGGCGTGTCAAGAAACCTGGGTTGTTCTGACACAAAACACTGGGTAAAATGAGGAATGCCAAGGCAACGCACTAAATGGCGTAGACCTCATCATCCGTCTCTAAACTACACGCACACGCAGTTGTCACTGACGAGGACTGATAGAGAGAACTGAGATGGGGACAGAGGAGTCAAACAAAGGAGTGAAATATGAAGACAGGAGGAAACAGAGTGCCAAAATAAGAGAGGAGGAAGCAGAGGGATGGAGTACAGGATGAAGCTGACAGATATTAAAACAGCCAGAACACACTGAGAGAGCTTTCTCTTCCTGAGAGCTAATATACAGAGATTAGTGGGGGTGGGGAAGACGGAGACAGAGAGAGAATGCCTTTCTTAAGACTTGGAGAAAAAAAATCTTAAAACTGCACAAAAAAGACAAACTTCTTTAATCCCTAAACCTGCCTTATCAGTCAGCCTTCCTTCTTCTCTCTTTCAAATTGTCAAAACCAATTTCTAATTCTGATGTTAAAAACTTCTTTGGCCTTTTAAAGTAGCATTCAACAGTGAAAACATATGCTTTATGTACTGTTAAGTACAATTAAGGATGATACTGCTGCTATTAAAATAGGCAAAAATATAAATGATTGCACTGCTATTGCAGTAAAATCCATTTTTAAGCTGCTGTGAAAATAAGGCCTCTTTCACCCTGCCTCCAGCCAACAAATAAAGGTGTAATTGATGTGCAGTGAGTTGCCAGGTAAAGGCTGTTTTATGTCTCGGCGGGACAGTCATGGCAGTGGAATCTCACTGACTATTTTTGCTAGTTGTGTAAGCCTGGCAGGGGACTCGAGATAAATTTGAGACAAGCTGAAAATGTATCTTTTTTCCACTGTCTAGCTCACTGCACACTGTCACACAGATCGCATATACACACACACTGAAGCGCAGGCCTACAAAACATATACGCAACCCCAGCCTTCTCCAGTATGTGTGGGTGGGGGGAAGGAGGATTGGGGAAACTAATATTTCTCTTGAGAGAGATTGATGTGATCTGTTCAGCACTTCATTGTTTGAAGACGATTTGAGCGAACAGCCTGTTCTCAGCAGACCTGACCGGCTGTGTGTGTGTGTGTGTGTGTGTGTGTGTGTGTGTGTGTGTGTGTGTGTGTGTGTGTGTGTGTGTGTGTGTGTGTGTGTGTGTGTGTGTCAACAGCAGACCATGAGCATTAAGGAAAGAAATTGCTCTATTATTTTAGCGACTGCAACAAATCAGTTGGTTCACCTTTGTCCCTATCAATTGTTGGAGCGAACATGGACAAACTCAGCCAGCACACACGGGACTGGCTGCTTGTTCGTGCACTGCATAAGCCCAGCCGAGTGAATAAACCCTTTCACATCCACAGATAAAGGGATGAAGGGTAATAAAATGTGTATACTTTGTTCGCTAATACACTTGAGCTGTCCTTTCATGCGATTCACCCGAGCTGTCTCCGAGGGAAACAGCAACCTGCTCACACTCACAATGTATTATCAGACTGACGGCCTAAATACAACAGAAAAACTTTACTCAGAGTGTTGCTTGAAATGTTTACCTAGAGTGCTGCTATTATGTAATCATAACAGACATCCTCTGTCTAATCAGAATTGGCCACTCACCCAAGCAATGGCTTGAGAATATCATCGCAGCAGAGCATACTATGAAGCCTGAAGCCTGCTGAAATTTGTCCTGTGACGGTTGCAAAATGCTCTTTTGCAATGTAAAATACACTTTGGCATCAAAAAAGTAATTAGGGTGGCGGGGTTGGCTCAGTGGGTAGATCAGGCACACATATACTGAGAGATTTATGCCTCGATGCAGCGGTCAAGGGTTCAAATCTGACCTGTGACAATTTTCTGCATGTCTTCCCCCCCTTTCTCACCTAGCTGTCTTCAAATAATCAAATAAAATTAAAAAAAATAAATAAAAATCTTAAAAAGTAATTAGTAAAATGTAACAATTTCTAGAGGTCTTGTGCACTAATGGCATAGTAAGGCCCAATCCCATTTCTTATTTTTACCCCTACCCCTTGTTTTCACGCGTCCTTCACTTGCCCCTGGAACAGAGTTTCAAGGGGTAGGCGTAGTGGTTCCCCTATGAAATGAGACAACCCTAAAGACCCTGATATATCATCAGTAGTCTTTGATGGCGATTGTTGCTGGAATCTCTGCAGTTGTATCACCAGAGACGGCCGCCGAAATGTCTGACTGTCAGCTCTAATCTCCAAAAACATTGTAGCAAATTTCCAAACAGGCATTTTTTGAAAATGAACTGACCACATATTGGGAATCTTCTCGCCTGAAAATACATAAAAAATAGGGCTGCAACTAACCTTTTTGTCAATTAGTTGTTAAAATGTCAGAAAATGGTTAAAAAACTAAAAAAACACTAAAAAGTCAATTAGTGTTTCCCAAAGCCCAAGAGGACGTCCTTAAATGTTTTGTCTACAACTCAAAGATATTTAGTTTAATGTCATGGGAGTGATGAAACTAGAAAATATTCACATTTAAGAAGCTGAAATCAGAGAATGTTAAAAACATTTCATAAAAAATGACTCAAACCTATAAATTGATTATCAAAATAGTTGGCAATTAATTTAATAGTTGACAACTAATCGATTAATCTTTGCAGCTCTAATTAAAATCTTAAAGTGACATATTAACAGCTTTTAGCATGTATTACACACCTGACAGCCGCCTGTCTGACCTCATAGCCCTTCCACTTCGCCCTACGCCTCTATCCTAAAAAGAATCGGGAAACAACTACCCCTAGATGTGAACGCGCAAAACATAGGTAGGTGGTAGGAGCAAAAGTTGTATTGATATTGAGATTTGTCGTGTCCCCTTTTTTTCGTCTAGCTGTCACACAACCAGGTAGCGATGTGGTCAGTGCTTGACCACGGCACTGTAAGATTACGTAGTATGAAGAGCGACAATGGTAAAATCCCGAGTAAGGAGGCAGACTGGGGTGGTGGATGGGTCAAACAACACAGGACTTTCACCCAGGAGACTGACTGTACGTACACACCGCCGCTTTTTGACGCTTTGGTCGCTCTGACGTGGCAGCATTCTTCGATCATGTTCAACACACAACTGAACCACTGCACGGCCAATACATTGACACTAAAAACCTTTTATAAATTATAATGACAGAATTTGTATTGTTCGTTGGTCGCAGCGGTGTCTGTTAGCAGTTAACTTGCTCGTTAGCCGCTGAACCGCAGCAGAATGCAGGCAGAACGAGCAGCCGCCAGCTGTTGATTCGTGCAGGACTTCACTGTGAGCGGACTGTTTAGAGACAATGTGACCGGCAGGTAACGTTAACTGGTCCCTATACGCAAACAACGTCATATCATAAATGATAGGGAACCCAGCAACGGCGAATATGAGCTTTTCCTCCATTTTCTCGGAACTAATGTTTTGGTAGGAACGAAAGTTTGCATCGTATGTTTCTCCGGAATCAGCCAGCGCGAAGGACGCTTCATAGCTCATTACCATAAAGTTGACCTACTTTCAACTTTCTGATTGACACTCCAGTAAAGGTTTGTAGCAGAGCCAGTGAAGCACAATCAATGAGCCTTCTACGGATGTAGCAACTCCCCGCCCCTGCTGCTGTACTGCGCATGCGGGAGACACACACACATACGCACAGAGATTCCTCGATTTATAGTTAGATTATTTCCAGTTCTAATAAGTAACTTTGTGTTATTATAGCATTGCACCATCATCCAATGTTATACAGGTTTAAACTGTGGTAGTAGACTTCAAAATGCAGCATAAAAGCACAGCAGCCTGGTTTACAGTTAGGAAACCTTATTTAAAATCACATGACGAATAACTTTATCTTGAAAAATGGTTTGTAGCTAACTTGCTGTATCACTCAACAGCTTGGGCTAAGGCCCATCTGTTTTGCTGTGAATAGCCTAAAGTTAGTTGGACTGACTTCAAATGAGACAGATGTTCAGGCAGAGTCGAACATGATTCTGGCTTGGCAATTAAGAGTGTTTAGATGTTCAAAGATAAGTGGAGCTAAAGTCTTAGGCCATGCTTATGCACACTGCATAATCCACTGGTAAATTGGATGCATGGCATTTTGTGAGACATGTTTTAAGATAGCACCTTTGCGAGTTTATGTGCGAGTCAAAGACTATTCATTAGCAAAGAATGAAAGCAAAAATCAAAAAATGATAACATAGACATTTTACAGAAGAAAATATGTAGGCAAGAGATGAGCCTCTCCCCAGTACCAAACATAATTATAGCTGATCGGCAGTAGGGTTGGGCGGTCTCCAAATTTTGATACCGTCAAGCCTCCTCCCTATTTTACCGCGGTATACGGTATTATCATCACCATCACCTCCTGCCCTCACCCTCTCCAAATGTTTCAATGCCTTGCCAGAGTCGGAACCGGTAGCGGCCGATGCGGTTCGCCAGGCTCGCCCCCCTTCAACGCCGACTGACCAGCCGTCGTCACAGAAGAGAATTGCTACCGCGCGGCAAAAGCTTCTGAGGGATGCAGTAGTCAGACGGTCCGGTGGCCTACACTGCCTGGATCGGCCAAACGACAACGTTCCTCAAAAACAATCTCCCCAACCGAACGCTTATAGTTAGGGAGTGAGGAGTTGCAGCGTATGCCTAGACCGGCGGGGCAGGGTGTATTGCTACAGACACAGCACCCCAGCTTTCCTCTGCTTCTCCTCATAGTCATCAGATCTACCTATCATATAATCAATAATATAGTGAGAGTAGAGGGAGGCAGGAAGTACAGCCCGTTCCGGCAGGGGAGAGTTCAAGCCCGACTCGGCACCTCTCTTTAGCCTGCCTGAGGAAGTCTCTGGAGGAAGAGAGGGGGGAGCAGGCCATTGCGGTGCGCACGGGTGCTGGAAGCTGCCGCAGAAAAATGTGGGCGAAGAGGAATGAGGGATCCGCCGCGCCCAGCACAGCCAGCATCCTCTCCATTAACTCGGACGGCTTGCTGTCGCCAAGGCCGTTCAGGGACAGCAGGCAGTCTGCTTTCTCCAGCTCCGACAGTTCAAAGAGTTCCAACAGGAATGTTTTGAGTGCGTCGTACTTGCCGTTAGCCGGAGGAGCCTCTAACAGCGCCATAGCCCTGGCTGTTGTTGAGGCATCTAAGGCCGATACCATGTGGAAATACTTTGTAACGTCCTGTGTTTTTCCTCTCAGCTGCAACTGGGCCTTGATGTGCTAAAACCACGGCCGTGGGTTGTGCTGCCAAAAGTCCGGTAACTTGATGGTAGATAGCACCGACATTAGCCGCCGCAGCAACAGCATTTTCACCACCGTCGTCGTTTGACATAATTCAGCCGTTAACCCGGAACTCGTATATCATAACACCTCTCCCTTAAAGGTACAGTACCTTGGTGAATGTCTCTTTCAGTCTTACTTGTGGGTCACCACAATTTAATATTTAATCCTTGTCTCTACCGTTGCTATTTTTAGACCCCGTGGTATACCGTATTACCGCCCAACCCTAATCGGCAGCAATGGTTGGGGCCGAGCATTTTGAGCAGGAAAAGAAAAAGGCGGTGGATGGAGAAGAGGAGAGAAAATGGCAAATAAATGAAGATTCTGTCAGCAGAAGTGCCAAACAGAGACATTCCTGCTCCTCCATTGAGCATGCAGGGAACAGGGCTACTGTTTAAGTGAGAGCTGGTGAGTAGTGCATAGGGGATTAGAACTCCTAACCTCTTGCTCTGAAAACCAGTATCAACCTTGTTGAGCTACAGCTTCTCTGAAAAACCCCTCTCCAATCCCGAAAGCATAATGCCAGAGTACACAGTAGCATGTTAAGCTAGGACACAAACTAATGAGCTGTTAATTTCAGACAGGTGTGTTGATGCTGATGAACATTTCAAACATGCAGGGAAGGTGTCCATAGCACAATGGCTGGTACAATTAGGTATAAAATAGTCACCTTGTAACACTGGGGGCTTGAACTCCCATTATCAAGTGCTGATCTCAATGAGCTATTGGCCAGGTGATGACACTACTAGCTTCCCAAAATTTAATAGAAAATGTACAGAACTGTATAAAAATGCAGGATTTTGAAATACTGTATATACAGTATTTCAAAATCCTGCATGATAATTAGATAATTCTGCAAATTTGTGTACTTTGTCTAGTAACGTATGCAATTTATTTTATTAAGTCAATCCGGGTTCACTTTTTGAGATACAATTCTGAAATTATGCACACTAAATCTAGACTAAACCCAGCCCGGTTTCCGCAGGCTGGAAACCTGTATGTTTATCTATCCTGCTTCCATTACAATTTTGCAGGGGACCAATCACAAACTGGCTTATCCACCTGGCGCGCTATTGGTGAAGAAGCGTTCAAGCAGCTTCTTTTTTACATTCGGCCACCAAAGCGCAGCAACCCGTTGATGCCGCTGTCGCTGCTACGTCACCCAGATCATTGGTCTGATTGGTTGAAGGACTATCCAATTGCGTACAGAGTCATTTGAACTATGCCCATTGATCACGCCTCTTGTGCAGTAGAAAATACAGAGCAGACACCCCAGACTAATGTTCAAACTTAAAAGATTGAGCTGGGTCTGGTGATAGCCAGACTACGCTAAATCTACAGTGACCTCTAAATGTTGTGATTTTTTTCCCCATAAACATCAAAGATTTAGTTTGGAAGAAATTGCAGTATTTGTTTACACTACTGTATGCAGTAAAACATGTTAATGCACTGTGGGCTCAATTTTTGATATATCAAACATCTGAATACTATTTTTGTGGAGAACAGTCTGGAGATGAAGTTTCTGAAGTTTGGTGTCAATAGAGCCAGAAATGTGGGAGGAGATGGGATTAAGAAGTTTTGCAGTTTTTGGAAAAAGTAGAGTGATGGACTTCAACATTGCTACTGGGTAAAAGCAGAGTATAGTTTATGCTCTATTGGGGCTACAGTTTGACGTTGTAGCATATACGGTTGAATTGTTATGAATTTTGAAAGTTTTGAATTTTAGATAACTGTTGTAACGCCACCATCAGGACTATTAGCACACAATGTATTTAGTTTGTTGTTTCTTTTGTTTTTCTCCGTTTATTTTTTCTCTTCTTGTTACAAAAGGATGTCTTTATCTTGGTCTTTTGTTTTATCACTACTCATTGTGTGTGATCACAGTGGCACAGCAGTCAAATGTGCTGCTCTTGGCTCTCTGTGGCACAACAACCACTTGATGGGACAACAACATATCAAAGCTTTATTCATTAAAAACAAAGAATGCAAAAGAGCATTGTGGTTTTTACAAATCAGTAACCAAGACGTGTGAAGTGAATAAAGAGCCTTCGAGGTATGCAAAGAGAATCAGCTTGCAAGTTAAAGCTGCTGACATAGTAAACAATATGGCAAATATGTGTGTG
This sequence comes from Sander vitreus, assembly GCF_031162955.1. Taxonomy (NCBI): domain Eukaryota; kingdom Metazoa; phylum Chordata; class Actinopteri; order Perciformes; family Percidae; genus Sander; species Sander vitreus. Next base: position 11,107,976 of record NC_135858.1, read on the forward strand.
AATAGGTTTGTGACCAATCAGGTTGCATTGCTACAGCAGTGAATCAGATTTTGGCAAACTAGTGTCTGCTATGGTAGTCAAGATATTTCTTTCTGAGGAGAGGAGCACAGGAGCTGGTGTAATTGTTTTCTATTTCTGTTTTAACATTAAGACAAGGGGTTGGATATTTGAATACACCTGTTGTCAAATAGGCCTACCATTTATAAATCAATGACTGGTCTCTTTTGTTTATTCATGCTACTGTTGATATAAGTACCTGGTGACACTGTTTTGATGGTCAAATCTAAATAAAAATGCAAATTCTGTCAGACTGATCTCATGAAGTGGCGTATGTATGACACGCCAATTCGTATGCCATAATTGGCGTGTTATCAATACGCATACTCGCTTTTTAGCATGTTTATCAATGCCGTTTGGCCTCCATTGACTTACATTACCTTGTGATTGCGTGTGAATTGACGCTGTAGCGAGTAGTATGAAAGGGCGAAAATCCACGCAGGGAAGTTGGTCAGGGTGGTGGATGGGTAAAACACAGGAAAACGGGGATCGTGTCCCACGTGTAATGTTTCCTTCATGACCCGCGTGAGATGTTTCCTTTCAACAAATGTTCCTTTCCTAAACCCAACCGGTTCTTCTTTTCCTAAACCCAACCCGCGTGTGACGTTTCCTAAACCCAACCGTAGCCTCGCGATAACACGCCACATGGCTTTAGAAAGTGGCATGTATGTTTACGCTGTGACGTTGCAGACTGCCATCCGCTGTATACAGCATAGACATACACGTGGATAGCTGAAAATGCGTACAGATAACACGCCACTTGGCTTTAGGAAAGTGTTTACGTGAAGTCATGATATCACGTTGCTGTCATTATCATTTCACTCTCTGCTTAAGTACTTTAACACCTGAGTCCAAATTGCAACAGAATCAACATTTATCGGCACTAAATAGAACTGACTGAATCAGATTTGTTAGCACTTTGTAAGAAATTTGAAATGTGATGTGTCACTTTCCGTCAATGCCTTCATGAAATAAGCTCACAACGCTTCATAATGCCTTATGAGCAACACTTCAGGGGAAGTGTTGGTTCTTTTCTCAGACGCGTCACAATAATGAGAAGCGTCAGGTTCCATCAAGCAGAAGAGGACAGGTCCACATTACAGATGCATACATCACTGCTCTCATTTCAATGTAATAACACCTGTCGGGCCTGATGAGGGGGGAGCTGTGATGGCTTAGTCTAAAAGCAACGGACACACACACATACATAGTCACACACGTGTATACAGACACACACAGAGAAAATAAGCACATCAACAAAACACATGTAACAAGCAGTAGGAGACACTGCATTTTCTGTTTAAGCTGCTTACCAATACAGACACATTAGATTAGGTTTGAGAAAATGAGTGTCGTCCATCTCCATTATGGTTGTGTGTGGTTGTGTGTATGGTTGTTCAGTCTGTGAAGACAATAGCATGTGAAGCGTCTTCTACATATCAGGAGGAAACTCTCAAATGTCATATGTCCTAATTTATCCTGGGAAAATCAACAGTTTAATGGATACAGCTGCTGAGGGTAAAACTAATGTGGTCTAATGCAATAGCCATTAAATAAATCCCGCCTTCATAAAGGTTATAATCTTCTGTTAAAGTGAGGTTTTCGCCATTTTGGAGGCTGTAGTTTGTGGTGCTTTTGAATTGTATTGCAGTATACTGAGAGGATTACATTAGAAACACTGCTCAGTATGATCCAACATATTTTACAGTAACAGCACCACAAACTACATCCTCCAAAATAACCAGTAAATTGAATCAACATCTCTCTAAAACTGAACATTATAACCTTCTTGAAGGCAGGATTTATTGCAGGACCATTGTATTCGATTTTGCATTTGTTTGAACTAGGAACCTAATAAACCAAATAATAAAAGAAACAATGCACAAATCATAGATATATGACTTACACACATTTTCTGTGTATTCTCTTAGCATACAAAATATATACAGTAGGCCTACTACGAAAGTTATACTCAGATACTCTGACAGGTACAGGAACAGATCAGTACTGAACATGTAAAAGGGTAAAAACAGTAAAAACAATAGAGGGTTTTCACCGACGTCACGTTCTGGGTGGTAACCTGGATGCGCGGCCATATTGGAGGCACTCTGTGTAAACAACTGAATGGAGTAATGGAGTATTGTGCACTTTGGATACTTTAATACTTTATGTCTAAACATTAGAAAAGCTCATCAAAATGCGTCCAAGATGCAAAGGCATGGAAGGACTTGGACCACAAAAAAAGGCGCGATATTTTGAGAAATTACAGTTTACTGGCGGTGCAGATCCCTACAAGTTGGCTCCCTTTTCTTGGCTCCATGGCGACCCGGTGATTCTTCCTTCAGTTGCATATCCCGATATAGTCAACTACCTGGTTTTCTCGCCGAGCCCATACACAGCGGAAGATCTTAAATCCTACAAAAGTTTGGAGGCTTATAACCAGATGGTGTGTGGATGGGTGAGGGAGACGCAGTACCAAGTCATTAACGACCAATGTGTTGTGAAGGCCAAAGTAAGTAATGCAATAACATCTTTAATCAACCTTACCTTAACTGTATGATATCATTGTGATACTCAAGGTGTAGCCAAGTGACTCTCAATCGGGTTTTTTTTCATTTCAAAGACCGAACAAGACAGATTTTTCCCTCGTAGATCCTGGTTGAGCTTTGCCAACCACAAGCGCCTCCTTTCCTCTGATAACTTCTGGCATTCCTCTCCCTGGTTTTTAATAACTTTTGGAAGTTGATAATATTCCAAATGTTTTTCTCGGTCTGACCTATTGGTACAACCTAAAACACGGCAATAATTAACCATTTTCCTTGACGCCGTTCGGAATCTACTTCAGTGCCTGTGCTTTGTTGTGATGCGGAGTACCTCCAACATGGCGACTTCGAGTCTGATGACGATTTTACGTCTGAAAACCCTCTATTAAAGGCCTAAAGGTTTACATCAATTGCATGTTTCAAATACATGACTTACACACTTATCTATAACGTTATGCATAACATAGCCTACATAAATTTTCCTACAAGGCCTACAATATAATTACTTTAAGTTCTTTGCTTAATATAGGCTACAGCAGAGCTTAGATACAAACAAGACAGAAGAAATTCTCACAACCAAGTAGCAACAGTTCGGTTTCTGCTCAGGCTCATCCACAAATCCCACACCACCAACAGATGACTGAGCAACTAATAAATGCAAAACTGGAGAAATTCCAAATTATTTAAAGTTCAAAGCCCTGCAGGCTCTTTCCTGCGACTGTCTGTGTAAATGGCACACTATAGGACTACTAACACACAACAGCTTCAATACTCAGTCACACAATAGGCTAGCTACATTATAAGACCTATGGGTTTTTCTTAATGAGTTAAATACACACAAACAGCAAGCAAAAAGACATACAGAGACATATTGAGTATTTGACTCACGTTATTTGATGTCGAAGTCTGTTGTCCTTTTTTCCATGTTGGAATTGTCCATAATGTCCCACTGCATGTGTTGCCCTGATGGTCACTTTGTTTGTTTACAGAACTCCATCGCTGCTAGCTAACTCAACAAAAACACTTGAGCTAATATCATTAGCAGCGCTGGAAAACAAGACAAAACAACTATTCTGGTTGTTTCATTTACAGTAAACAATGGTGTTAACTTTCTGTTGTTTATTATTCGGCCACAGGCTCCACAGTTCACTTCAGTTTCTTTTCCAGTGACTTGTTACTTCACAGTGACACGACGGTAACCCCATTTGAATGTTTGATATAGGCCTACTTAACTAGCTATTTAGAGAACGTCGACTTCACTTTACTTTCCTCCAGACTTCGCTAGCAATATCATGTTTGACATTTGACATTGTTCTGACATTTACCAGCTTTGACAAACAGGGGGCGCGGTTTCACTCATTTGAGGAAACTATGAAAAATTGTTACATACACAAAAGAAATGATGTCTTAGTTAAGTCAAAGCCCGTCTACGGAGAGCCGTTCCACTCCCTATTCAGCCCCATTGTACCGAATTTGGTTGCAGTTCCACCAGAGTTCCACTGGGGGTGATCGCGGTCCAGTGCTAAATGAATGGGACTCTATGGAGCTAGACGGCTAAATGTGTGTCTTTCGCCTGATTGTCGTTGAGAAATCTCAGATTTTATTGTAGTTTTTGCAAGTTCAACATGGATTATAGGTCAAAAGTTGAATGAACGAGTACTTGTGTCCTTTCGATTTCTTACAGGTTGAGTATTTGTTGCCCATAACACGCTAGCATTCTGCTAATGAATGCTGATTGGTCAGTGAAGGACTGATTACGACCAGAGATCCCGCTTGACGGCATCCAAAGCAGAACCAGAATGTCAGAGTGAATATTTCGGCGTGGTCTTTAAAACATTAGCAAACCTCTTTCTAGCACGTGTATTGACAGGGAGAGCCTAACCTGTCAGCTGTGTTGTCGATGCTTCGAGAGAACAAAGGAAGCGACTCAGAGCTTGCCGTAAAGCATTATCTCTGGCCGTATATGTGTATGACGTCATTGACATTTTAAAACGCTTTTTAGAACAAAAAAGCCACTTTAAAAAAATCTAACACCCAGCAGTGTGTATTTTCTTAACCTCCCCTTTCGAATGCAACATCCCATTCATGAGTCCCATTCATTCTGCACTGGCCTGTGAGCGCCCCCTATATGGAACTCTGGTGGAACTGCAACCAGTTCAGAAGCCGGAAGTAACAAGAGAGTGGAACTTCTTCCCTTATTAGAAATTCTTTGGTTAAGTTTAGGAATGATTATGGTCATGGTAAAAAAGAAACCAAGGCTTTTGGTGACCAATCTATTCACCCTGAGCGCCTCTATCTGCTTATACCAAAACAGACAAGAGTCATAATTCTTGGCCACTAGGTGGCTTCGTCACTTAAACGTACGCGTACAATGTGACGTTTTTTGCATCCAACTCAGGCTTTCATTTTCTAGCTTTTTTCTCAACAAAAGAGGTCGTATTTGGGGGGTAGATCATGTAGGCCTACTGTAAGTCAGAAGTGATGACCAATGGACCTATTTATATACCTGCCCCTTTTCCCTTAATGCTCCAATCACAGCAGAGTAGGCATTTGGACATCCTCACACCACTTTACTGGGCTACATATAGTGAAAGCATGAATGCTATATTAGATGTACATGACTTGAGATATATAGTATTTAAAAAATCCTGATGGGATAAGTTTTTTGTATAATCGTTCTTCGTATAACCATTCTTGGTCAAAATTGGGAGACCCACTAGCACAAGACACCTAAAGCTAAAATGTGTTCAAACTGTTGACATCAAAACATCATAACAGGAAAAAGATCAGTTTAGGCTGGAACACCAGTCACAGTGGCATTTTAAAATGCAACATTAGAGACTGAATCACATTGTTAACCAATGAGTAATACTTTGGTTTGCCCTTCAATGTATTTCCAACACTGGGAATTAAGTTTAACATCTCTCTATGTTTTACAAACAAGGACATGTGGTAAAATAAGACTCAAGTTAATTACCAAGTTATTGGCAAGTTTAATAATGTGCACACATTTCAGCGGCTGTCTCAGCCGATTGTTTAAAAAAACATTAAAAATCAATGGAACAAACGCCTTCAAAAATATAACTCATATACTTATTAATTATTAAGAGACCAGATCTTGCTGTGGTGAGTTAAAGTGAGGTAAATGGAATAAAACAGAGTTGGTTTGCTAATGGACTTGGTACTGTGGCACGTTGGTTCATGTCAGTCACTGCTTTCTGCTGTAACAGGTTTTAAGCTTTTAACCTGGCTGTACACATCAGGAAATAAAAAAAAACTCCAGAAACATTAGAAACCAGTAAAATGTTTGCAGTACTCTTTAGCAGAGTAGTAATATGTGCACACTCACACTTTACACACACACACACACACACACACACACACACACACACACACACACAGCAGAAGCAGTAGAACAAGGCATTACCATAAATTCATTAGAGTGGTTGGGCAGTATTTATAAACATGTAGAGATGTTGTTTACAATGTTTGACTGGATGGATTACACTTCTACACAGACAAGTGAAGGCAACACTCCCAATATACACACTGTTTACACTGTGTGTGAGAGAGAGAGAGAGAGAGAGAGAGAGAGAGAGAGAGAGAGAGAGAGAGAGAGAGAGAAGGTTTGAGTACATCCCTCCACAAGGTCCCTGAGTGGCATGTTTTACAGAGCGAAATAAACATCCAATAAAATGAACACCACTCGGCTGAGCTCTCCTGCCACGTTCTGTACTGGGACAGCACAGAGAGACTTCTGTGTGCATCTGCTAACACTACATGCGGGCATGTATACATGTGTGTCCACAGGTGTAAGAGGAGAGGAGAGGAGAGGAGAGGAGAGGAGAGAGGATCAATGCATGTATGGAGGATGATCTTTAAAGTGCTCATATTATGCTTTTTGGCTTTTCCCCTTTCCTTTATTGTGTTATACATCTTTTGTGCATGTTATAGGTTTACAAAGTGACAAAGCCCAAAGTCCACCCCAAAGGGACTTATCATCTTCCAGAGAAAACACTGTTCACAAACAGCTCTATTGTAGTCCAGCCTTTACTTCCGTGATGAACGTGCATCACTTTGTAACACGTTATAATGCTTGCCTAGCTGCTAGCATGGCACTCCCTCATACTTTGCAACTGACTGGCTAGTAGTACTTACTGTGTATGTGCAACTCCCAACAAAGATGGTACAGAAGTGAGATGCCTCACGCGGTGGCTAAAACAGAGAGCTCAACACACAGGGTGAAAAGAGGAGCTGCAGCAATGTGCAGTACAACAAATGGTGTTTTCTGAAAATTAAACCACATAAATCTATTCTGGTACCAGCTCTAAATACAATTATGAACCTGAAAATGAGCATAATATGAGCACTTTAATGCAGCTGCACACATCAGATTTTTGATTAGATCAATACCACTCGCATGTCGTCACGGTAATAAAGCTATTGACATCAGCCAGTTAGCTTAGCTTAGCAAAAAGACTGGAAATGGGGAAACAGCTGGGCGCAGTAACTTCCTAGACACTACGCTGGTTGCCTCGTAACCTAACGGTGCAACAAGACTCATTCTCAGCCAAGAAATAGTCCGGCTCATAAGCCCCCACCACAATGTGCTGTTTTTACAATTTTGTGCGGATAAAACAAACACGTTATAAAATGTTAATAAGTGAGCTTTAGTGGTAACAATAGGCATATTTTGTTATTTTTTGTATTTTATTATATTTGGACAGAGCCAAAGCTGTTTCCCCCTGCTTCCAGTTTATTTGTGCTAAGCTATAACTAACTGCTGCTGGCGGTACCTTCATATTTACCGTACACACATGAGAGTTGTATTGATCTCGGCAAGAAAGAGAATAAGCGTATTTCCTAAAATGTTGAACTATTTCTTCAAGCTCATTTGGAGGGAAGCTTTCCTCATAGTCCATTCAGGGCTACATAAACAGTTTAAAACTTCTTCTATGGTTGGTATTTCCCTTTTAAGCCACAGTGTTTGCCATTTTATTTGAATTTCTGGTGGTACTAACCTTGACACGAGGGTAATAAACCATATGAAAGGGAGGCAGAAAGGATCTGCAGAAAAAGTAATAAGGGTGTTGATGGAGCAAAAGAGACAAAGAGATTTAGAGATTTGAAGAAGAGAGGATGAATTTATTGCTCTGTGGAGAAGCGTATATATAGAGGAGATGTGTGGAGGAGGAAGAGGGGGAGCGATGGAGGAGAGGGAAATCTAGACAGGTTGGACTGTGAGAGCACACACAGACTCTGTTTAATGTCTCGCTGACATTTCTGCTCTCCATCTCCTCCCCACCG